>NW_015536461.1:154868-170158 GCF_001515605.1 Sinocyclocheilus anshuiensis | reverse complement strand
TAATGCCTGAAACTTGGTATTACGAGCACTTCCTGTGTCTGTTTGCCTCTTTAAGATGAATCACTTGATGATTTCCCCAATAAGTCGCTTTGGATAAAAGCATCTGCAAAATGAATAAATGTAAATGTTTAAATGCTCAAACATGACTAAAAAACATCTACTATACTATAATTAAATATTTGTTATTTATGTTTCTTGCAAAAAATTTCTTCAGAATACACAGTTTAACTGGCTATTAATGAAATCTATACCAACCAGGGATTAACGACCATTATAACCAGCCAAACCAAACCTTGGTCTTTGCACACTATTACTAGTAGTTAGTGTGTGTGTGTGTGTGTGTGACTTTTTTGATGTCCTCATTTGTTTGACTATATAATAGCATTTAGCATGCACTAAAATAGTGTCCAGCCTTAAAATCTCACTTGTCCCAAAAATGCACTTTTAAGTGATTTGTGTACTATAGTGTGTATGCCCCCGCCCCCACTAATTTGTGTTTAATGCAGCGCCCTCTAGGAGGAACTGCACTTCCTGAAAGATACACACTTTGGGGATTCTGACCAATCAGAGGCCAGGGAGAACTAGGACCCCATGTCGCTCCTATGGGCCATTGTATGAATTGCACCTTTTGAATCATTTATAAATTTGACCAATCACGAAGTCAATTACGTCATCAGTAAAGACTGCGGAAATTGCACATGAAAGACTAAACAGATAATACAGTAATTTAAAACAAGTTTCCAGTATTTCGTATGGAAACACAACATGTGTGTGTGTGTGTGTGTGTGTACCTACTTATGTCACTTTTGGGGACATTCACCAGAGTACACAGAGTAAACTGAGGACCACCTTGACAATTTAGGACAATTTATGTCCTCATTTGTTTGACTATATAATAGCACTTAGCATGCACTAATGGGCCATTGTATGAATTGCACCTTTTGAATAATTTATAAATTTGACCAATCACGAAGTCAATTACGTCATCAGTAAAGACTGCGGAAATTGCACATGAAAGAATAAACAGATAATACAGTAATTTAAAACAAGTTTCCAGTATTTCGTTTTTACATAAAAACTGACTAACCTACATTACTATCAGGTGCTCTCATGATGTGTTTTCCAACTTTGAATCTGAAACTCGCAGTTTTGCTCCCGCTTCAGTCTCTGCGTAACGGTAGCGCGTGCAGCCCCCTCTGCGTATTATGAGTTTATGAGCTCTTATAAGCTCTTATGAGCTGTCATGAGCCCGCGCTGCCACCCCCCCTCCCCACCCCTCACACGGAGCAGCAGTTCACAAACACTCAGGGTGAAGGGCACTGATTAAATAACACAATTACCGTATACAAGCCGTGATTTCTTTGTTTATCATTATTATTGTTATTTATTCTTAGAACATAAGAATATTAAGTGATTATATTAAGTTTAATAACCAAAAAGTTCTTAAAAGTAACTTCTAGCTGAAGTTACTAAAAATCTAGCTGACACACTCACATTTGGTTTAGAAATCATTTTTTCTTGACTTAATTAAGAACAGTTCATTCCAAAGCTGCAGTCTGCTGATGTGAAGTTAGAAGAGTTTGTGTGTGTGTTCTGCCCTTCCCCCAGCTAAGCTAACGATGCCCTTCCCCCACACAGCAGCACAGACTGCTCTACACGAGGCTCATATACCTGAGTGTGACCTGCCTGTGAAAGCCCAACTAAAGTCAGTTTGGTGATTTACCGTTTTCTACAGTCATCCTACATAATGTAAAGAACATTCTGTGAAAATATAACCTTGATATCTTTAATTTTGACTGCGTAATGAGATGTCAAAGATTAATATCATAGTTATATTTATAGGTGAAATCAAACTTTGATGCTTATTATCTCATAATTTGATTTTGAGACTTCAGCCTGGTTTTTACAGAAAGTGTCACAAATAATCAACATTCACAAAAACTCAAGCTCCAAACATATGTAAAAGTGCTATGTGCTGTTTTGCTAAGCCTAGCAGGATTTCGCCACATTTTCATTAATGTGAAAATACCATTAGTGTGTAAGGAATATGTTTGTTTCTGATATTTTCCTCATGCTTTAAGTAGGACTTCATTTAAGACATAATGATGGAAGCTGGATTTATTCCAATGAAAAAACTACATATCAGTTAAGGTCAAGACAATATTGGTCATGCATATTGTATATGTTTTAAATTCTTTCTTCTTTTTTTTTTTGATGGCAGAATGGAATTAAGGATCAAAATCTCTTTTAAAAATAAGCTTAGAGTCTCTAACACTTACATTTAAAAATGTAGACTCTACCAAGAAAAATAATGACACGTATTATGAAAACACATATTTGCATCTGCTTCAGAAAATCCAAAAACTAATTTGAGATTTATTAAAAAAAACTATACAATATATTATTTGTTAAAATGGCTAATGTCTTTCAAGAAATGTGAAGTATAACTGCACAACCAAAATAAATGAACAGCAGTTATAATGTCATTTAGGGTTGTGGCACCGGACAGTAATGGCAATATTAATCATCATGATTATTGATTATTAATATAATACTACAAATACATACTGTAAATAATTATCACACACTTCATCATAGTAGATGATGGTTTAGCACCTGTTTAACATTTTACCTGAAGGGCCACAGTAACAAACTCTCTGACTCCCTACACTCGTATTTTGAATGTGAGAAAACACAAAATAAACAAAATCTGAAATTAATTTGACTGACAGCAGTACTATCTTTAACTGTCATAGATATTGTGATAATATTGTTTTCATCATTTCTTTTGGCCACAGTTCTACATGAAATGCTGTATACCTAAAGAGCAGACATTCATTATTGAATAGTATGAAATATCATTTCCCTTTAATACAATGTTGTGTAATATCCCTTTCCTATTCTTATTGTTCTATATGTAAAATATATGGGGAGAAAAGTTATGCTTGTAGATGAGAGTCTATGTACCTAAGTGAAAGTTAGATTTTACAGATTTTTGGATATCATAATTACACATAAAAAAAAATTTAAAAAAAAACAATGCCACCAATCTGTGAAAATTAAATGTGTTTTTAAGAAATTAAGCTAGTTTATTTAAGTGTAATAATAAAATAATTGAAATTACTAATGTTCAAACCACATTGGTCAGAATTTAGAATTTTTATGATAATGAGGTTTGTTTGACCATAAAAAAAGTTTGATTCCATCAATTAATTTACACGTGGATTTATCTACCTATAGGGGCTGCAGCATTTGTTAGTCATAATAGAACTTCTGCTTTAATAAGAAAACCTCTGCCTTTTAATTAATAAGAGATCTCTCTGTAACAGCAACTGAATCGGAATACTCGCGATACTTGTGTCACATGACGTTCGGTCTGCGCAATACAGCTGGAAGTCGAACACAGCGCCAGATGTATTCGCTGCTTTATATTTTAGACATCTCTTTACAGCATTGATAAGTCATTAACTGATAGGAAAAGGTGTTTATGAGGTGTAAGTGCTTTACAGCTGTTTATTTTAAATACAAATGGACGGACGCACAACTTTAACGTGCAATCCAAAAACGTGACAACGTCATTTACGTACACAAGTCGGCGGATGACACGTGCCAATGACGTCACTTCACTTAGCCTCAATTTCCCGCGAAAGAGACCTACGCAGCGATTAAAGGAGCAAAGGTGAGTTGTGATCTAAAATTTATGACAACGAAATTGAAAATATTAAAGTTAGTAGGATTTTAATATTGTTGATAAGTATATATTATGTTAAGAAATGTGTTTCGTTGTCCAATATATGCCACTTTTCATCGCATTTGATGATTTGTTGTACAAATATTTGTTGCTTTGGTATGTAGGCATTGATCAATATGAATATCATTTGTAATAGTAAATATAATTGGTTAGATTACATATTAACAGTACTTGAGTCCAGACAGTTGAGTTAATGGTTTCTCACGGGTCACGTGTTGCGTGACATAATCTTATCAATAAATGGTCAAATATAAATTATGATTATCTACAAAATATGGTGTTGTAAAGTATTGTAATATTCTGTTAAATAGCTGTAATAGACTGTAATTAAAATAATTAATTTTCGTTGTTTAATGGTTGTATCACTTATTGTAATCGCAGATATTTACTGGTGGGATTCTAATTAGGGACATATTTTATATGTGTTGTATATTTAAACCATAGAGGCACAAAATCCAACTATATTTATGTATGAAATGTGACCATGCATGTAAAAATCCAGCTAAAGTCATTTCTTTGTGATTTACTGTTTTCTGCGTAATGTAAAGAACACTTTGTGAAAATATGACCTTGATATCTCTAATATTGACTGAGTAAGATTTAAATCATAGTGATATTTAGGTGAAATCAAACTTTGATGCTTGTTATTCTTATATCTTATAATTTGATTTTGAGACTTTAGCCTGGTTTTCACAGACAGGGTCACACATTTGCATTTGAAATGTGTGTTTGCAGGGTATTATGTAGATATAAAGATAGAAATCCTCTACGTTTTGAACTAGAACTCCAGTCCCCCTTGAAATTCACTTCCATTATCTACTCGGCTGTTTTGCTTGTTTGATTCAATGGGATATATGTGCTTGATTAATCTATCGATATATTTATATTATGTATTATATTTCTTTTCAGTCATTGGATTAAGACACCATGCTGGCTGCAGCAAGAAACACAAGACGCACCACACCACTTCAGGATGCTGAGCATCACATTGCTTGCAAAACAGACAGGCCTGGGCTTCAAGAGACATTTATCAAGAAATATAAAGGCAAGATATTTCAATATTCAATTTACCAATAACAAAAATGAAATTTGTGTTTGCAGGGGATTATGTAGACATAAAGATAGAAATCCTCTACGTTTTGAACTAGAACTCCAGTCCCCCTTGAAATTCACTTCCATTATCTACTCGGCTGTTTTTCTTGTTTGATTCAATGGGATATATGTGCTTGATTAATCTATCGATATATTTATATTATGTATTATATTTCTTTTCAGTCATTGGATTAAGACACCATGCTGGCTGCAGCAAGAAACAAAAGACGCACCACAGCACTTCAGGATGCTGAGCATCACATTGCTTGCAAAACAGACAAGCCTGGGCTTCAAGAGAAATTTATCAATAAATATAAAGGCAAGATATTTCAATATTCATTCATATTCAATTTACCAATAACAAAAATGGCAGTTTAATATGAGGTTCACAGGTTGCACAGTATAATAATATTTACTTATGCAGTCAAATTTCATGACTTCTAAAAATACATATAGCTATTATAAAGTTTGTGTAAATTCTTGCTCGAGCTGAAGTCTACAATGAAGTTCAGAATACATTCTTATTTGATTTTCAGTGGCATGGCAAACATTGGTGGTGAGTATAGAATCATTGGCTTGATGCTCAAATATCATATGCTTTTAAGGGGTAGTTCACAAAAAAATACATTTTTTACTCTTTCTGTTTTTTTCCTTGCAAATGGCAGTGTATGTATCACTCTCAAGCTTCCAAAGTATGCAAAAACTTCATAAAATAACCCTATTTGCCTCTATGTGTATATTTACAGTGTTTTGACAGCATATTAGTTGGTTTGGTATGGGCGGAAGCAACTAATCGATAAAATCAATAATTATCTATAATGAAAATCGTTGTCAACGAATCTCATTATCGATCAGTCGTTCTGCGCACGTGACGTTTGAGCATAGCGTTTTGGGGAAAACAGAAATACATTGGAAGAATGGCGAAACGTACAAGCACAGCAGAAATAAGTGCGAACCAAATTCTCCAAGACATGGGAACATTTCACATTAAATTCCAGAATGAAGATTGTAACTTGTAAACTTTGCAAAGCAGAGCTTATGTGGCACGCAAGCACGACAGTGATGAATGAACACTTGAAACGAACGCATGTTTGAATCACAGATGATAGTGATGCGCGGATGAGCTCTAACGTCACCCGAATCTGCTGTTAAAAATAAAGGATCCACTGCACGCGTGATCATTGCGCAGCAGCACATACAGTATAATCAGCGCGTCTGCAGCGTGTGGCGTCGTGCACACAGCAGCACATACAACATAGGCAGAGCGTGTTGTTTTAAATACATTAGTAAGTTGGATTTTTTTATTGTTGTAGAGCAACTTGAGGCACAAGACGATGCCATGTCAAGTGATGAGGAGGATGCAAATGAAGAGAGATGCAGTGACTTACCTCAGACAACAGCACCAGCGGACACTGATCAACAATCTGTTTCACAGAAAGATCAAGGTAGAAAGATCTGAAAACTATACCAACAACAATAATTAAATAATGAATTACCAAAAACATTATAGGCATCAATAAGCAGTTTTTCAAAATTAATAAAGTCTACACAGTGAAACAGTGTTAATTTGGTTCTCACTGAGTTTAGTTGTAATGAGGATGCTTTTTTACATTTTTATAGGTTCATCAATCCCTTCAAAAAGAAAATGGGAGGACTTTGAGGTAACAGCAGTTGAAAAACATATGATGAAGTTCATAAAGACCTGCAAAGTTCCTGGTAAGCAAGACTGTGAGAGATGCATTAAAGCAGAGTCAGAAGCCTTAAAGGAACGAACATGGACTGGTGTGAAAAATTATGTGTGGAACAGGATCACAACTTTAAAAAAAAAGAGGTGGATTTTAGAGGCTACATTGCCTTTTACTGTAAAGTGAAGAACATGGTGAGGAAAATGTCTTATGTTGCCGGTCTGCCCGGCAACATAAGCCAAACACAAGGAGAAGAAAAGAGGAGAGGGGCGAAGGTAAAGAGGAAGAAAATATGGAGGAGTGAAGGTAAAGGGAAGGAAAAGATGGAGGAGTAAAAAGTAAAGGGGAAGAAAGATGGAGGAGTGAAGGTAAAGGAAGAAAAGATGGAGGAGTGAAAGTAAAGGGAATGAAAAGATGGAGGAGTAAAATGTAAAGGGAAGGAAAAGATGGAGGAGTGAAGGTAAAGGGGAAGAAAAGATGGAGGAGTGAAGGTAAAGGGAAGGAAAAGTGGGAGAAATGAGGTAAAGGGAAGGAAAAGATGGAGTAAAAAGTAAAGGGGAAGAAAAGAGGGTAAAGGGTGTGAGAATGGATGGATAGAGGTATTGGGGAGGATTGTTGGGCATCATTTCCAAGTTCCTAGGTGTGTTTGGCTTAATATGTTGCCGGGTAGACCGACCGCCTCCTAACAAACACAATGCATTCAGGCTAAAAAAATTTGATTGGACTTTGATTGGAGTTGCAGCCGCCTTGTGATCACATGTGCCATCAAAGTGAAGGCAAAATGTCAGGTCTGTAAATAAGGTTTTAATTGAAAATATCAAGTGATATTTGTACTGAAGGCTTCATCTGTTGTGCAGTTTTATCTTTCTTTTGTCTCTAGACCCTTCAGAAAGGGGTGTACCCAAAGGTAGGGTGTTCAGTCATAGGTCCTCATTGAGGGGTTAAGTAGGTGTGCGTGCGCGTGTGTGCGTGTCTTAATCCCCTAAAACAGTTAAACACAAACCACACCCAGCAAACAATTCTAAATATTTCATTGATCATGTCTAGGGTTTGGAATTAACTTTTTCACTCACCAGCCAAATTGGCTATACCGTATTTTTAAGTTACCAGGCATGCAGAACTTCTACAAGCAATATACCAAAAATACCAGAAATAAACTAGATTATAAACAGAAATCACTGGTTTAGATTTATATTTTAATATATTTATTATTAAATCTGATTCAGAATCATTGAATTGAAAGCTTTCAGTCAATCATTGTTTGTGGATTCAATAAAAAAAATTATTTTTGTTTATTTGTTTTTGTAATTGCAGCGATTGATCTGCACACTTTAAATCTTTTATTGGAATCAAAGCAGGAGATAAAAAGACAAGCGTTTCGGCTATCTGCCTTCGTCAGTGTGCTTTCTTTTTGTAATTAAATAAAGTATATGAATTTTAAAACGTGGCACATCTTGTCCAAATGCATAACACTCTTTATGCTTTGTTGTTCTAATGTTGGAGGCTCCTGGTTGGAGTACATCATTTATGAACTATAACCCACCAAACTGACTAGTGAGTTGATGTGTTTTACCATCATAGGGTTTCCACCCGCATTTGACAGGTTTGTGGGTGTTCTTTTCAAACCTTGTTCATGTCAGTAACTGCACTGATGTCCTGCACAATGTTAAAACTATACTAACCTTCTAAAACTTCTCTTGCCAGGTGACCTCATGAATGAGCTGACCAATGAAATTGGCTGTGGGATGGGGTTGCACTTTTCTGGTTTGAGGAAAAAAAAATAATGCTAGCTAGTGTTTTAGCTTGACTATAGTATCCAGGTGTATCAGGCAAATCACTGTCTACACTTCAGCACTCACTGCATCTCACCACTGTTCATTTGCATGAAGTCGAACTCTTGTCAACCTTATCAATGGTCAATCACATAGTATTACTTATTTTGCCAGAAACGAATTACTCTGTGGCTGGCATGCAAGAACATATCCAAGGTTGCTATGTATGCTGTGTCATTGTTTATCTCCGGATGCAAATTCAACATATTCACTTCCATTTTGGCAAACGGTGGCTAATTCACATTCATAAGTTTTCATACAGTCTGTCTGCGCCCCACTGGTTAAGTTTAGAGGTGGACCTTCAAGTTTGCTTTTCTTTTAAAAATCGTAGGTTTTTGTGCGAACCACATTGTATGAATCATACAAAATTGCCAACTTGAAAACAGCTGATTTTTTCACGAGATCAGGTTAGTCCGCACTCCACATACTAAAAATATGATCTTATTGGCAGTAACTTTGTCACTTCCAGCAGTACTTTGCTTTCAGTGAGGATAGAAAAAGTACTACTTTGCATTCTACAGGAAACCTTTTAGGAAACGGTGTGCATGGTTAGACAACAATGTGAATTTTTTTTCCACTGCCGGCAATTTTCAACAGCAAAGTGACATGAGGCAGTGGAGACTGTCAGCAATGCTATGACATTCTACTACAAATGCCATAAGGGAATGCAGACAGTGGATCCTATCACCTACCACCTGATACTGTTGTTGGATACTGCAGTCAAGCAAGAACACCAACTAGCAACCTATAGAAACCTGTTGACAGCTACTTAGACTAGTTTGGAGTATGTACCGGGAAGAGGGGATGTCAGTGATCCTTCCTCTCCGCTGGCACTGAAGAAGACATCCAAGGCCTCCTGATCAGAGATGTCCATCAGGTCCATCTGCTCTAGCATATCAACGTTCACCTCCATTGATGAAATACTTCCTAAGGGAGCTGCAATAGGAGAATCAGACATAAGATACAAAGACTAAAAAGTTATTAGAGGTAAATATGGTGTATTTGGCTACTTATAATCTTGTGCATGTTTGTTTCATTACATGTCTTAGAATAAAGATCATGGTCTTTGGAAAAAATGGAAGTGAACTTAAAAAATAAAACAAGCCATATATGTATGTGTATATATACATATATGTACATACATGTAAACATAAATGTATGTATCAATAGTAGTGCCGTCAAACGATTAATCACATCCAAAATAAAAGTTTTTGTTTACATAATATATGTCAGTGTACTGTGTATATGTATTATGTATATACAAATACACACAAAGACAATATATATATATTGAAAATATTTACATATATTTACATGTATATATTTATATTCATATAATTTATATTATATATACATATGTTTAATATATAAACAACATATTTTTCTTAAATATATACATGCATGTATGTGTATTTATATATACATAATAAATATACACAGTACACACATAATATAAAAAAAAAAACGTTTATTTTGGATGTGATTAATCACGATTAATCGCTTGACAGCACTAATTGATCGTTTATAATAGTTTTAAAAGACTTTAAGTAAAATACAGAAATTCTGTCAAAATGTAATATTTTAAAAATTATTTTAACATAATTATACCAATAATAAAAAAATATATATATATACAAAAAATGAAAAGAGTCACCCATTTATGTGTGTGTTTAAACTCACGTCTCTTATAATCTATCTGCAGGTGTGCAGCGGAAAGGTAGACATCGGCATCGTGTTGAAACACCTCCTCAAAGAATCGTTGTCTCTCTCTCAGCCTCATTTGCTGGGTCGAATCTGCATCCGGGACTCTCTGCGCGTGTTCTGTCTCAGCTACCAGCAACAACAGAGACAGTCACTTCACTTACGGTTTATATCAACATCCGTTAACAGAATATGTGTACACTTTCATGCAACAGTTAGTTAGTTCTAGTAGAATAATGGACAAGCTGCATTCTACAACCCCTATAAAAAAATTAAAAAACATAATAATAATAATAATAATAATAATTCCACCAGCAGGGGGCATAAGTTACCACTTGAAATCTCTACACTCACTGAATGTTTTCAGTTTGCGCTTGCTTACATTAATATCTAACCCTAACCCTAACACGATGCATATGTCCATAACCTCATATCTTTTTAATACAAATGAAATTCAGACCTGTGGTTCGAAGTTTTTGTTGTTTCTCTAAATTAACAAAACGTCTTGAGTGGTGTACATTTCAGCCAATACAGTAACAAATAAGAGTGTCCGAATGAAAAGAGAAGATGAAAGTAACAAGATTAGAATGAGAACATGCTGTACTAAATGCTGCACTCAGACAAAATAAAGAAACATTTGTGGAATAAATGAGAATGTGTTAGAGATATTATGAACATCTTGTTGATTCAGTATGGTTGCTTACTCACAGGGCTGCTAAACCTTCTTTACTTAAGCCTCATTTGACACGCTAGAATGTAGTGTGCATTAGACTCTTCAGAATATAATTAAGTATAGGATGCCATACAAACATTTGTGTGTTTTTCTGACTGAGCTACGGTTCTGTAGGGACAAAATCACTAATACTTTGTCCCCAGAGTGCTTTCAACATCTTCAAAAGGAAAAAAAAAGGTTAAAAAATGCACTAAAATAAGTCACATCAAAACACATTTATTTATAATATCACAGTATTCTTTTTTTATATATATATATATTTGTGTCATGTACACATATACTGACACCTTGAAACTATGGTGCCACTGCTTTATTGAATGGCTAGTAGTCAGTAAGATGTCCTGTTATTACGATAAACATATATTTGAAAACATGAAAGCAGGCAAACAGAGATATTAGTCATTGGTCTATATACAGAAACCTCTCAATGTGTGGTAGCTCATGCACAAGGATCTCCAAATAGACAATATGAGTCATCTGCCACCCTGACCCCAGGAACCTACCAATAAAAACATGAACAGCCAGTTCTGAGCAAAGCACTTCATTTCAGCTTTCATCAGATGCAGAACGGTAATATAATCACTTAATAGAGGCAGTATAGTAGACCGGATTCATTGTGTATTTTTTCATTACACAGATTCTCTACAGTACACACAAGCAACAATCGAGCTAATTATGGGTTGCCAGTATGACATGTTCAGCCTGACATTTGTGTTTCGCTGTCCTTGAAAAGTGACACAGGAGCACACATCAGCTCAACTGAAATAACAGCCCTAAAGCTTGCACCATGGCTGTAACGTGTTCGAAAATGGCATTCTTTTCCTTTCACAAGTCATTAATACATGCCCCGCAATTCAACCATAATTAGAAGGCACAGGCTGAGCCTGAAATAATTGGATCTGCCTTTTAAACCTGGTCTAAAATAGGAATAATGTAAAGATTATCTGGTGTGTGCTGCGAGAGCTGATGGCATTTTCAGCTGCTATCAGACGTGCTGTAGAACAGGTCCGAGAGGGATACATGTGAACACTGTCCCAGCATTTTCTGGACCACTGATTTTTTTCAAGACCAACAATATATACAGTGGGTACGGAAAGTATATTCTGTGTTTTTCTGTCAATATGGGGTGCTGTGTGTGTGTACATTAATGAGGAAAAAAAAATAACTTAAATGATTTTAGCAAATGGCTGCAATATAACAAAGAGTGAAAAATTGAAGGGGGTCTGAATACTTTCCGTACCCACTGTATGTTGCATATGTGATTTTTGTTGATAATCATATTTGATGCCCCTACATCAGGCTTTCATGAACCATATAAAATGATATAAGATCATGTAGAGGTCATACTCATGGAGAAAAGAAACACTCATGGAATTTTATTCAGAGACCTAAACAGAGCAAAAACAGTTCATGTGCTGGTATGCCAACAAGAAATAGGAATTTCTGATAGCTTGTAATATTAATGTTTATAACAGTATAGCAGACTACTTATGCACTAATCTTACATTTACTTTAAAAAAAATAAGTAACAATTTCACACAAAAAAAAGACAGATGTATAACCTGAAGGTGGACATTTTTAGAATTATAAAAGGCCTTTTATTTGCTAAAATGTGTGGACAAGTTTTGATCATGTTTATAATTTAGAGGCCTTACAATTTTACGCACCAAATATGATACAGTAGACTTTATAAGGTTAAAGAACCAGTGCAACTTTAAAACAGACCAGGCATTCAGTACAGCGTTTATTAACCATATCTATAGGGTGTTGGAAAATGTACATTCACACAATATATATGAGTAACTTTCCAAAACAAACTGCCAACTCTTGTTTATATTATAGACAGTGTGTATATCATCCATCACCCATGTTTGAGAAAATGTCTCACATCGCTCCAAACCTGTATGCATTTCTTTCTTTTGTGTAACACTTTCAAAGACATTTTTAAAAAATGTCTCTTTGTTTTAGTCCATTGAGGGTCATGAGGTTGAGTAAACGATAAACGATGAAAGATTAATTTTTGGGTGAACTACCCCTTTTAGACACTGCCAAAAAGAATGATCACAGACGGAATCTCTTTACTATCTAAATTCTGTTCCTAGGGTAGCAAAACCTTTTGGAGAGCCTGGGTAAGACTGTGATGACTGCATTTCTGTTTAAAGAATTCATGAGTCATCACATTAGACAGGCAAACCGCCACAGTAGGCAGTTGTGTAAGGTTTAGATGGGGTCATTCTCTCTCGCCTGGTGGTGGCAGTGAGGATGATGGGAGGCATCCAGGGGCCACAGCGCTGTCACTCTGAATAACTTACCAGATCTGCACTAGCTGACCACCACAGCCAGAAAGGGCAAAGGGGAAGCTGAATGTCCCATTTATGTTTCCATCTGACAGTGCTGTGTGACTCAGCACAGTGTGTGTAAGCAGGTGACCAGTATATTGAAAAGGTAATACATATTTGTGATGGTTTACCTGCTACATAATCATTTTAATTCTCTTTTTGTAATGTGCTTACATTAGTTTTGTCTTTTTTTTTTATTTGCAGGAATGAGAGCGTGACATCAGAGGTTGTTGCAACATATAATTTAAAAAGTTTGCTAACTGTCAATTTCAATGAATCAATTCAATAAGCCAATCCATAAATATAAAAAATAAATATCTAATGCATAAATATCAAAGTTTGGGGACTGGTTAAATATTAAATGTTCTTGTCATTTGAGGAGTAACATAAAGCTTACATAATAAAAAGTGTTGGGAATGCATATGTGACTTATGACTTTTAAGTTGTTTATTTGCCAAACAAATTACGAAGGGATTCGAATGAGTGGATCCACAACAGCTTTGGCGCCTATGCTATATTTCTATGAATCGTCATTATTGTTGCACGTTCTCATAGGTTTGTTATTTTATGCGCAAAGAAAGCTGTCTGCAAACTGCATGCCCAAGCAGAAAAATGCACTGTTGCTGCGAAGACTGAAACTCACGTTGTATTTTATGCAAATGAATTCAATTAAATCAAATCAAATTTAAAAAATAAAAAATAACTGTATATTTTCATGTTTTCACATGAAAATCTTCTTATACTTTATGGGCCCTATCATACACCCGGCGCAATGCGGCGCCAGGCGCGACGCAAGTGTTTTTTACTAGTTTTTTACTTTTTTACTAGTTTTTTTTACAGTTATCATTTTCACATCCTGCACCACGCTGTTTAAATAACAAATGCATTTGCACCCATTTGTGTGCATATGGGCGTGCTGGTCTGAAAACGAGGTGTGTTCAGGCACATTGTTGGCGAGTTGCTATTTTGAGGCAACTGAAATAGACCGTGCCATTGACCAACTAAAACCTGGGGCCCTATCATACACCCGGTGCAATGCGGCGCCAGGTGCGACGAAAGTGCTTTTTGCCAGTTTCAGCCCGACGCAGTTGTCATTTTCACGTCCTGTGCCAAGTTGTTTAAATGGCAAATGCATTTGCGCCCATTTGTGCGCCCATGGGCGTGTTGGTCTGAAAACGAGGTGTGTTCAGGCGCATTGCTGGCGTGTTGCTATTTTGAGGCAACTGAAATAGACTGTGCCATTGACCAACAAAAACCTGACCAAAGTCAATGGCGCAGTAGTTTTTTGTTATTTAAAGAGCGCGTTTGTATAGGCGGGTGCACAACACGCGTACACTCTTCTGTGTAATAAGTTACACGCACAGGGTAAGCAGTGTGCAGTACATAAATATAAAAATGCCTACATGTCATAATGGATAGTCATTGCATGTATCAGAATTAGGCTACCTATTTGCTCTCGCACGAGCAGCTCCATTTCTTCTCTGGAGACGCTTTCTGTCTTTGCGCTTGGAAATTCCGCCATGTAAATAGCAAATTCGCCATGGCGCGAGCGCAACTGGCTGTTAAAGGGAATGGGAGATGAGACTCTGATTGGTTTATTGCACGTTATGCCCAAAACACACCCATTACTCATTAAAGGGTTAGTTCACCCAAAAATAAAAATTAGCCCATGAATTACTCACCCTCAAGGCATCCTCGTCAGTGGGGGTTGCCATCCAGTGCTGCTTCTCTTCGGCGTGCTGCAGCTTCCCATTCTGCAGTCTCGCCGCGACCACCCCTGGGCGCTTCAGCGCTCTCTCTAAAAGAGTGTTTTTTCTAAAATACTAAAAGAGCAATATCTAAAAGAGCTCCACGAGCGACGGGCGTCTTTTTAAAGATGGCTTCCCGCTCGTGCGTTTCTGGATGTGGTCGTTTCCTGGCTTCATCTGACGGTCACGATCGCTGTATCTCGTGCTTGGGCTTTCAGCACGCTGAAGCAGCACTCATGGATGAGTCATGTTCTCAGTGCGGGAACATGACCATCGCGATGTTGCGGTCTAGATACCTCCTCGTTAAACGGGGGGATATCCCCCTTGCCATGCCCCGTTCTAGCTCCTCCGGTTCTCGGAGGGCTACTTCGGTTCATGGTCAGGGAGATCTGAGGATCACGGTGAGAGC
>NW_015536461.1:153703-154219 GCF_001515605.1 Sinocyclocheilus anshuiensis | reverse complement strand
TGCGGGAACATGACCATCGCGATGTTGCGGTCTAGATACCTCCTTGTTAAACGGGGGGGTATCCCCCTTGCCATGCCCCGTTCTAGCTCCTCCGGTTCTCGGAGGGCTACTTCGGTTCATGGTCAGGGTGATCTGATGAGAGCTTCGAGAGCTTCCCCGTTGAGTGCGTCTCCGCGGACCTCTCATTCCTCCAGCACATCGCACCACCCGGATGAGCCGGATGAGCTCGCTGGATCCTTAGACAGGGCAGGGCCCAGCATCTCGTGCGGAGTGCAGGCAGATGACAGGATGTCGATCGCTGCATCGGACGGCGAGCTAGGCTCTGGAGATGACAATTCGGCTGCGTTGCCTCCGTCAGGAAGAGTGGTGTTGCCCGAGTCAGATCCAGAGCTGACTGCTATGCTTTCCCTGGCCGCCGAGAGTGTCGGGCTCGAATGGAATCTTCCACCTCGTCCCGAACCCTCAAGGTTGGACGATTGGTTTCTCGGGGTGGCTCGCGCTGGTTCTCAGGGCCCC
>NW_015536461.1:152065-153605 GCF_001515605.1 Sinocyclocheilus anshuiensis | reverse complement strand
CAAGCGCCCGCCGCCGGGAGAGGTAGTCCACGCCTTCCGTCCAGGGCCTGTAAGTTCTCGTCCGCTCTGACGGCTAAGGCTTACAGTGCTGCTGGACAGGCCGCTTCCGCCCTGCACGCCATGGCCCTCCTGCAAGTCCACCAGGCTAAGGCGTTGAAGCAGTTGCACGAGGGTGGTGCTGACCTAGGTGTGTTGCAGGAACTGCATACTGCGACGGACCTCGCCCTTAGGGCGACGAAAGTCACAGCGCGGGCCCTGGCTGACCTTGGCGGATATGAGGGAGGCCGACAAGCATCGCTTCCTGGACTCCCCGATCTCCCAGGCCGGCCTATTCGGCGAAGCGGTAGAGGACTTTGCCCAACAGCTCTCCGCCTCACAGAAGCAGACGGAGGCGTTTCGGCACATCCTGCCCCGGCGGTCTGCTGCTGTCTCCACCCCACCGCCGGCTGCAGCCCCTCTGTTTGCTCATCGCCAAGGGCGCCCTCCTGCGGCCTCCACCTCCGCTCCAGCTCGGCCACAGCAGCAGCCTTCACAATGGCCGCAGCGTGGAGCTGACCGAAGGAAAGCAGCGCAGTCCGCCTCCGCCCCTGCCAAGCCCGTGAAGCGCCGACTGCATCACTCCTTCCCCCAGAGGAGGGCCGGGTGGAGAATCTTTTGTTTCCTTTTTGTTCTGTTCCGCCACTGGCTCCCCAGCCAGTGGTACCCAAAACCTCAAAAAAAGAGCAGTTTCCTTTCTCTCCGGGTCCCAAGAGAGCGAGGATGGCTGTGCATGAGACACAGTCTCCACACTCCCGTCCCCCTCTCCCTTCACCAGTGGGCAGCAGGGTCCGGTTCAAGGACGCCATGCCTCCTCACACGCCCCCTGCCCAGCCGTGGAGCCAGGTAAGTGGCGCAACGCGCACTCAGACCCCACTCTGGGATGCATTGCCTTCGGGGTTGGGTCCCTGTGTTTTCAAAATACTTTCCTAAGTTTAAGTGCTACTGCTCTAGCATAAAGTAAACCATTCATACAGTTCATTTACTCCTGAGGAGGTGTGTGTGGACTGTGTATAAGGTGAGTTTGTCTTCTGCTGCAGGGTTTTCTGAAGGTGGCAATTGATAACGCTCGTGCTCAGGAGAAACAAGTGCAGCTGGAGAAGACGGAGCTGAAGATGGAGCTGTTTAGAGAGCGAGAGCTCAGAGAAACCCTAGAGAAACAACTGGCTGTTGAGCAGAAGAACAGAGGTGTGTATTACTCAAACACTCACACACTACAGTACACAATTTATTATATCTTCTATTGTCACCTATGGCTGACAATACGTCGGTGGTTTCCCTAGTCCCGCTTGTTCGGTCGCTGGGGGCCTGGCTAGTGCTCCCCAGGTCATCTCGCTGGCTCGTGAGAACCATCAGACTCAGCTATGCGATTCAATTCGCCCGGCGCCCTCCCAAGTTCAGGGGCATTCGGTTCACCTCTGTGCTGGACAGAGATGCTCCTGTCTTGCGTGCAGAGATCGCGGTCCTGCTGGCGAAGGACGCGATACAGCCGGTCCCTCCAGCC
>NW_015536461.1:150129-151537 GCF_001515605.1 Sinocyclocheilus anshuiensis | reverse complement strand
CCGCTGTCACGCCGCTCGGGTTGCTTCATATGAGACCGCTTCAGCGTTGGCTTCACGACCGGGTCCCGAGATGGGCATGGCGACACGGCACGTACTGGGTCTCAGTCACCCCGTCCTGCCATCAGACCTTAAGCCCATGGTCAGATCTTGCCTTTCTTCGGACAGGAGTGTCCCTAGGGCAAGTGTCCAGGCATTTTGTTGTATCAACAGATGCCAGATCTTGCCTTTCTTCGGACAGGGGTGTCCCTTGGGCAAGTATCCAGACATGTTGTTGTGTCAACAGATGCCTCTGCCAGGGGCTGGGTGCCATGTGCAATGGGAATGCAGCTGCGGGGCTCTGGTCGGGGCCCCGACTGCAGTGGCATATCAACTGCCTCGAGTTGCAAGCAGTATGGCTTGCTCTGCGCCGCTTCAAATCGCTGCTACACGACAAGCATGTACTGGTCCGTATGGACAACACTGCGACCGTTGCGTACATCAACCACCAAGGCGGTCTACGCTCCCGTTGCATGTCGCAACTCGCCCGCCATCTCCTCCCTCTGGAGTCAGAAGCATCTGAGGTTGCTTTGCGCCGTTCATGTCCCAGGCGAACTCAATCGTGCAGCCGACGAGCTCTCATGTCAGCCCGCCCTTCCGGGAGAATGGCGACTCCACACCGAGACAGTCCTGCTGATTTGGAGAAGCTTTGGGGACGCTCAGGTAGACCTGACACATCCCATTGCCAGCTGTTTTACTCCCTGTCCGAGGGGACCCTCGGCACGGACGCACTGGCATACAGCTGGCCTCGGGGCCTACGCAAATATGCGTTTCCCCCAGTGAGCCTTCTCGCACAGACACTGTGCAAGGTCAGGGAGGACGAGGAGCAGGTCCTCTTGGTAGCGCCATACTGGCCCAGTCGGACTTGGTTCCCCGAACTGATGCTCCTCGCGACAGCCCCTCCTTGGCAAATTCCTCTGAGGAGGGATCTCCTTTCTCAGAGAGGGGGCACCCTCTGGCACCTGCGTCCAGACTTGTGGAATCTCCACTTGTGGTCCCTGGACGGGACGCGGAGGTTCTAGGTGGGCTACCTTCAGCGGTAGTGAACATCATCACTTCAGCCAGAGCCCCGTCTACCAGACACGCTTACAGGCTGAAGTGGAACCTGTTCGTCGATTGGTGCTCTTCCTGCCGGGAAGATCCCAGTAGATGCCGATCAGAGTCGTGCTTTCTTTCCTGCAAGATGGGTTGGAGCATCTTGGAGTCCCTCCACCCTGAAGGTGTATGTTGCCGCCATTGCCGCACATCACGAGGCAGTAGACGGTAAGTCTTTGGGGAAGCACGACTTGGTCATCAGGTTTCGCAGAGGGGCAAGGAGGTTAAATCCTCCGCGCCCTCACCTGTTACCCTCTTGGGATCTCCCCTCGGTCCT
>NW_015536461.1:148817-149863 GCF_001515605.1 Sinocyclocheilus anshuiensis | reverse complement strand
ATTTTCGGTCGACGATTCGTGCCTAGAATTTGGTACGGGTAACTCTCACGTTGTCCTGAGACCCCGGCCTGGATATGTGGCCAAAGTTCCCACCACGCCTTTTAGGGATCAGGTGGTGAACTTGCAAGCGCTGCCCCGGGAGGGGGCAGACCCAGCCATTGCTCTGCTCTGTCCCGTTCGCGCTTTGCGCACTTACGTGGACCGTACGCAGAGCTTCAGGACCTCAGACCAGCTCTTTGTCTGCTTCGGAGGACAGCAGAAGGGGAAGGCTGTCTCCAAACAAAGACTTGCCCACTGGTTAGTGGAGGCTATAGTCTTAGCATACCAGGCCCAACGTTTACCATGCCCCTTCGGAGTGTGAGCACACTCTACGAGAGGAGTGGCATCTTCTTGGGCATTGGCGTGGAGCGCCTCGATAGCAGACATCTGTAGAGCTGCCGGCTGGGCGATGCCTAACACATTTGCGAGATTCTATAATCTCCGTGTAGAGCCCGTGTCCTCTTGTGTACTTGCCTCAGTTAGGCAGTAACACCGGACACACTCGGTGTCGATCACGCTTGCTGCGCCATTCACCTCTGACATGATACCTCTTATATGCAGGATGTGGCTTCCGTAGCGTTCCCCTACTTGGGTACGCTTTCCCAGTCTTATCCAATATCCCACTGTACGGAACAGCAGTCGTGGACACCTCTGCCTAAGCCCTGTCCTTCTTCCGCCCCAACTGGTGTGGGGGGACTTGCCGGCCTTCGCAGGGCACTGGAGGGGGTCAGCAATAGTGGCGTTTTCCATACGGATCCCAATTCGTCAGTCACGACTGACGTAACGTCGAACGTGACTGACTGAAAGGGAACGTCTCGGTTACGTATGTAACCCTCGTTCCCTGAAGGAGGGAACGGAGACGTTACGTCCCGTCGCCACAGTTGCTGTACCACCGCTGTACGGGTCACAGTCACGACTGACGTAACATACGTAACCGAGACGTTTTTCCTTTCTCTTTGGAGTGTTACAAGCTCTTGGTGCATAAAGAAGATCTGTAAAGTTGCACA
>NW_015536461.1:144988-148545 GCF_001515605.1 Sinocyclocheilus anshuiensis | reverse complement strand
CCACATAAACACATTTCATTACACCAAATACACAAAATAATGTTCTTTTTAACAACATCATATGACCCCTTTAAGAGAATAGGGACTACCCTTTTAGACCACGCACCCGGCGAGCCGACCGTTTTCCCCGTCGTTAAACTAGCAAAGGTGGATTCAGACATGCCCTGAGTGCACCTGTGCCGTGCGCTTTAGAGCTTGCACTTAGATCATTCAAATAGGGCCCTATGACTTCTTAAACTTCTTACACTTTATAGACAAAGTATGTTGAAGGTACATATAATTTGGGAACATGCATGAGCAAAATTAATCAAATAGAAAATGTCAGAGTATTGTTATTGTTCCATTTGATTTTCCAATGCTTGAAAATCTTGCATGTGTTGTGTGTGTGCGTGTACCTGGGATTTCCTACTTTATCGGCCAAATGTCACCACAAAGATAGTAATACCAGTAAATTTTGACCTTGTGGGAATATTTTTTCAGTCCCCATGAGGAAAACATGTTATAAATCATACAGAATTAGGATTTTTGGAAAATATAAAAATGCCTGTAGTTTTGTGTGAGGGGTAGGTTTAGGGATAGGGTTAGGGTAAGGGAATTGAAAACACAGTTTGTACAGTATATAAAGAATTAAGCTTGTGGAGAGTCCCCATAATGACAGGAATACCAGTGTGTGTGTGTACGTGTTTGTACTATGGATAAAAGTACTGGGACACATGATTTAATTTTTCAGTTAGTCTCAGTGCCACAGACGTATAAAACCACTGGACTCTGGAGCAGTGGAAACATGTTTTGTGGAATGACGATTCATGCTTCTCTGTTTGACAGTCTGATGGCCGAGTCTGGATTTGGTGGATATCAGGAGAATGTTACCTGCCTGACTGCATTGTGCCAACTGTAATGTTTGGTGGAGGAGGGCTGATGATATGGGGCTGTTTTTCAGGGTTTGGGCTTGGCCCCTCACTTGCAGTGAAGGGAAGTCTTAATGCTTCAGCATATCAAGACATTGAACAATGCTGTGCTTCCAACTTGGTGAGAACAGTTCGGGGAAGGACCTTTTCTATTCCAGCATGACTGTGCCACAGTGTACAAAGTGTAATCCGTAAAGACATGGCTGAATGAGTTTTGTAGAAGAACTTGACTGGCCCACACAGTGCTCTGTCCTCAACCCCATTTACACCTTTGGGATGAACTGGAACAGAGATTCTCATCCAACATCAGTACCTGACCTCACATATGCTCAAATGGTTGGTGTAATGGTCAGGTGTCCCAATACTTTTGATACTTTTGTCCATATTATGCCTGTGGGAAGGCACTGCCACTTAAAGCTGCAGTCCATAAGTTTTGCCTCTTTGTCGCCATCTCTGTTTGAAAAGTGCAGTTGCAGTTATTTGCGGATTTATCTTCTTTACGTGGGTTGTGCATTGGCACAGCTCCTCAGCGAAGATGAATCTAATGTTTTTTGAGGCATAAGTGTGGGCTGTCAGTCAATGCACCAGTGTGGATATTCACTGTACTTCGGAATTACAGATACTACATCTTGGAAGTATGTTTGAAATAAGAAGTTACACCAGAAAATGTAATCTAAACATGTACGTAATATGTCTGCCAGTTTTGTTCTGACCAAGAGAAAAAAAAAAATTTTGACAATAAATCTCACTACGAATGGTGATTAAATCTAACGATCGCAAATTTAGCTCTGATCACAACAAACCGTGCAAATTATTATTATTATTATTTGTTCTCAAATTATTAATTTTAACATCAAGCGTGACTACGTGTATTTAGTGTGCATTAGCATTATATGTAGATACAGTTTAAACTCTTAGTCTTACCATTCGAATTTCATCAAAATAAATTGTTCTCAACCTCAAAAAACAAATTAATTTTCCTTAGAATTCATTCTAAAATGATAAGTTTAATTATTCCAGTTGCCATTAGATGATGAGGCTACAAATTATCCACCACCTGCAGCATCCACACACGCGATATAGCTTACTACGACAGCAAACCTGGAAACCGAACCACTCAAATACTAGAAAACATCTCCAGGTTACGAATGTAACCATGGTTCCCCGAGGGAACGAGACACTGCGTCGGAAACGCTTTGGGAACGCCCCCAGTGTGACCATGCTCTGAATCACATATGAAATCAGTCCAATAGATGGGCGAGACGTCATTGGCGGGTGACATTGCGACCAGGAAGCTATAAAAGCACGTGCGGTGGAACCGGCGTCAGCTTCTGGGAATGAAGCAAGCACTCACAGGGATGCCGGAAGTATGGCACTGAGACACAGCGTCTCGTTCCCTCGGGGAACCATGGTTACATTCGTAACCTGGAGACGTTCCCTTCAGGAACTCGAGCTGCGTCGGAAACGCTTTGGGAACGAGTATGCCCACACGGCCAGACTTACCAATCCCTGCCTAGTGTGGAAGAGCACAGCTAAGGCGAGAGAAAGGAGCCAGGAGTAGCGCAGAATGCAGGAAGGCACCTGACAAAGTAGGTGGGGACATCCCACAGCGTCCCGAAGGCCAACTTCAGAAGGAGTGAGTCTTGACCCCTAAAGGAGAGGGTAGATCAGAGGACTCGAGGCTATGAAAAAGCATCCTGATCTACCGCTTAGCATAAGCTTCTCTGGCCAGAGGCCTTAGCCTCAACGCACCGTGGAGGAAACGTGTAACTAGGGGGTGTCTGCCCACTGACTGGCCACTGACACATAGACTTTCAAGGTGGAATGGGTCAACCCTGCAGAGAAACGGGCCTGCAGGAACTCTAGCACTGTACCAACTGGGCAGTAAACTGGGTTGAGCTGGCGGTCTCCGCGCCTAGAAATTAAAGATTATGCTTCAGGGCATACAGTTTCCTCGTAGAGGGAGCTCTGGATTGGAGAATGGTCTCAACAACCTTGGTTGAGAGACAGGAAGGTGCGAGTTGTGCCCCCCCCCAGGGGCCACACCCACACTTCCACAGCTCCGGGCGGGGGTGAAGATAGTACTCTCCGCCTGTGAGAGAAGATCCTTCCTGACGGAAATCTCCCATGGAGAGCCGTCGAGAAGGGAAATCAGGTCCGAGAACCATACTCGGACCGGCCAGAACGGGGCTACCAATTTGCGTATTCCTCTGAGGAAGGATCTCCTTTCTCAGAGAGGGGGCACTCTCTGGCACCTGCGTCCAGACCTGTGGAAACTCCATGTGTGCTCCCTGGATGGGACGTGGAGGTTCTAAGTGACCTACCCCAGGAGGTAGCTCTCACTATCTCTTCATCATGAGCTCCAAAGACGGGCCTATGCACTGAAGTGGAACCTGTTCGTCGAATTGTGTTCCTCTCAACAGGAGGACCCCCCGGAGATGTTCGGTCAGAGCTGTGCTGTGGGAACACCTTCAGCGTGACCACGCTCTGAATCACATGTAAAATCAGTCCAATGGAAGGGCGAGACGTCACAGGCGGGAGACGCAGGAAGCAGGAAGCTATAAAAGCACGTGCGGTGGAACCGGCGTCAGCTTCTAGGAATGAAGCAAGCGGGATGCTGGATGCCGGAAGTATGGCACTGAGACGCAG
>NW_015536461.1:144046-144969 GCF_001515605.1 Sinocyclocheilus anshuiensis | reverse complement strand
ACCTAGAGACGTTCCCCTTCAGGAACTCGAGCTGCGTCGGAAAACGCTTTGGGAACGAGTATGCCCACGCGGTCAGACTTACCAATCCCTGCCTAGTGTGGAAGAGCACAGCTAAGGCCAGAGAAAGGAGCCAGGAGTGGCGCAGAATGCCGGTAGGCACCTGACAAAGTAGGCGGGGACATCCCGCAGCATCCCGAAGTCCAACTTCAGAAGGAGTGAGTCTTGACCCCTAAAGGAGAGGGTAGATCAGAGGACTCGAGGCTATGAAAAAGCATCCTGATCTACCGCTTAGCATAAGCTTCTCTGGCCAGAGGCCTTAGCCTCAACGCACCGTGGAGGAAACGTGTAACTAGGGGGTGTCTGCCCACTGACTGGCCACTGACACATAGACTTTCAAGGTGGAATGGGTCAACCCTGCAGAGAAACGGGCCTGCAGGAACTCTAGCACTGTACCAACTGGGCAGTAAACTGGGTCGAGCTGGCGGTCTCCGCACCAAGAAGTGAAATATTCCGCTTCAGGGCATACAGTTTCCTCGTAGAGGGAGCTCTGGATTGGAGAATGGTCTCAACAACCTCGGTTGAGAGACAGGAAGCTGTGAGTTGTGCCCCCCCAGGGGCCACACCCACGCTTCCACAGCTCCGGGCGGGGGTGAAGATAGTACTCTCCGCCTGTGAGAGAAGATCCTTCCTGACGGAAATCTCCCATGGAGAGCCGTCGAGAAGGGAAATCAGGTCCGAGAACCATACTCGGACCGGCCAGAACGGGGCTACCAACAGTAGACGGACCCCGTCCCGGCACACTCTCGCCAGAACTCCCGGGAGCAGAGTGATCGGGGAAAAAGGCGTACAGACGAAGCCTCGGCCACGTCTGTACCATAGCGTCCAGTCCGAGAGGAGCTGGATGAGTCAGAGAGAACCAGAGG
>NW_015536461.1:143511-143945 GCF_001515605.1 Sinocyclocheilus anshuiensis | reverse complement strand
AGAGGAAAGGCGTACAGACGAAGCCTCGACCACGTCTGTACCATGGCATCCAGCCCCAGTGGAGCTGGGTGAGTCAGAGAGAACCAGAGGGGACAGTGCGATGTCTCTCGAGTCGCAAACAGGTCCACCTGAGCCTGGCCAAAACTCTCTATATCTGCTTCATCACCTCAGGGTGAAGTCTCCATTCCCTGGGCCTCAGCCCCTGCCTCGACAGGATGTCTGCTCCCATATTGAGATATTGAGTTTGCCCTGGGACCACACAAGGATCTGGTGCGCCTGCCTGTAAAGGGAGCGCGAACGCAGACCTCCCTGGTGCTTGATTTAAGAAACCGCCGCTGTGTCATCAGTGCACCAACACATGGCAACCTCTTAGGTATGGGAGAAAGTGTTTCAATGCTAGAAACACAGCCAGCATCTCAAGGCAGTTGAAGTGC
>NW_015536461.1:135309-142710 GCF_001515605.1 Sinocyclocheilus anshuiensis | reverse complement strand
ACAGGATGTCTGCTCCCATATTGAGATGCCCAGGAATGTGAACTACTTTCAGCGAGAGGAGTTTGCCCTGGAACCACTCAAGGATCTGGTGCGCTTGCCTGTAAAGGGAGCGCGAACGCAGACCTCCCTGGTGGTTGATTTAAGAAACCGCCGCTGTGTCATCGGTGCACCAACACATGGCGACCTCTTTGTTCTGGGAGAAAGTCTAGAGAAACTAGAGAAACAGCCAGCATCTCCAGGCAGTTGAAGTGCCACGTGAGATGGCGGCCGCTCCCATGACCGCTCCTCAACCGGTGAGGGACGCATCCGTTGCTAGCATTACACGGCGACAAGGAGCTCCCAGCACCGGGCCCTGAGACAAGAACCAAGCTTACTCCACATGTCTAAGGCACGTAGGCATCGCCGCGTGACCTTGAGCATGCGGAGCAGGTTTCCCCTCGGGGGGAACCTCTTGGTCTTGAGCCACCACTGTAGGGGTCTCATGTACAGCAGGCCAAAAGGTATCACGTTTGACGCAGCTGCCATCAGACCCAGCAGTTTCTGGAACTGCTGACAGTGAGTGACCGGCCTTCTCTCACTCTCGCGACTGCAGTGAGGATCGACTCAAACCGAGCAGGAGACAGACATGCCTGCATTGTGGTCAAATCCCACACCACACCCAGATAAGTGGTTCTCTGTACTGGTTAAGTCTAAACCCCAGCTCTTACAAGTAAGCGTGAACGACATCTCGATGCCAAACCACCATCTGCTCAGATTGAGCTAATATCAACCAATCATCGATGTGGTTGAGTATGTGGATGCCCTGGAGTCACAGAGGAGCCAGAGCAGCATCCACACACCTCGTGAAAGTGCGGGGTGAGAGTGCAAGGCCGACGGAAGAACCCGGTAAGCTTTTGCCCCCAAAAGCAACTTCAGGAACTTCCATCCTTCTTTGGGAGGATGAAGTACCGGCTGTAGAACCCAAACTGTCTGTTGAGAGAAGGAACCACCTCGATGGTCACCTTCCTCAAGAGAGTGTTAACTTCTTGTTCCATTACCAGAGCCTGCTCGGGGCCCACCGGAGTGTGAATGACCCCGTTGAAATGAGGCGGAGAAGAACCAAACTGATTCGGTAGCCTCTTCTACAGTGTGCAGGACATTGAGACACATTTGGCAGAAGTTTCCACGCTGCCAAAAAGGTCTACTAAGGGAATCAGTCTCTCGAGACTGAGATAATGAATAATGAGATCTCTGGTGTAATCAACTTCTAGGTCGGTGCCCTGAAGTGGCGAACCGGCAGGAGACGGCCGAACTAGCTGCTCTAGAAACCTCCGAAGAGGTAGCGAGCCTGTTAGTACCACTACGTTTCCGGGCGGTAACTGAGAGAAGCACTCGCCGAAGACCGCTGCGCCCTGAAGCACCGTAGGTGGCAGGGTTGGCAGATCGAACTCCTGAGGGCACTGAGGAGAGATGGGCACCATATAATGAGGTGTACACCACTTTTCCCCAGAGGGGCCTGCACTCCGAAGTCCTGAGCCATGGCATCAGGACTCTCTAAGCTGAAGTCCTGAAGCGGCGGACCAGCAGGGAACGGCCGAACTAGCGGCCCTAGAACCCTCCCAAGAGGTAGCGAGCCTCTTAGTACCACTACGTTTCCGGGCGGTGACTGAGAGAAACGCTCGCCGAAGACCGCTACGCCCTAAAGCACCGTAGGTGGCAGAGTTGGCAGATCGATCTCCTGAGAGCACTGAGGAGAGATGGCCACCGTATAATGAGGTGTACACTGCTCTTCCCCAGAGGGGCCGGCCCTCAGAAGTCCTGGGCCTTAGGCGTCAGGACGTTTTAGCTGAAGACTATCCAGTGGGAATGACGGTCTGCAGATCCGCCTTCCGCTAGAAGCCTTCGGCCCGGGAGCGCCACTCTGACTCTAAATTCTGAGGAGTACGAGAAGTGACGCTCCCTATATGAGGAGCTGGAACACGGTTGGTTGGGGCTGCTCCCGCTCAGCAGCCCCTGTTGACCACCTCAACCTCCTCAGACGAAGAGAGGTAAACACGTGCTCTTACTCGAGAAATTTTTATCCCAAGTCAAATAAATACCACATTTAATTCCTCAGAATTAAATGCAGCCAAACAACCAAATGAGTAAACACGGTCTGGTGTGGTAAGATTCAGATCAGAAACTGAAAATTATGTAATACACGCGTTGCCTCGGCAGCACGCGAGCCGCTTGGTCACACAAACAATATCAATCTCCTTGGAGAAAAATAGCTGCAGCAGCAGAGCTCTCACTCAGAGGGGGAAGAAACCGCAGTGCGGGCTTCCGAGCCTCGAGAGACAGCGCTGGATCTAGAGAGTGCAGGCGGAGAAAGGGCGAGCCATCTCCAAGCCATCCGCTAGATCCATGTGCGATCCCCGCGATCTGAATCGCCGCCTTGCCTCAGCAATAGTGGGACCGAACCGCGAGCTCGCAAGCATGGACACACTCCTCGGAGCATGCCCGGCGGGAGCGGAGCGTTCAGCGGGGAGAAGCACAATCAGCCCCTTATTTCCGAGAGCTGACTGCGCGAGCTCCGCTCCACTGTAAAGCTGCTCATTATAATATTACGCATAATACGCTTGTGTAACTGATGCTTGTGCAACTGGCGAGCTCATCGACGCCCTCCATATCAACCTCCTCGGAGGAAGACAGGAGGAGCGTCGAGCCCTCTCACCGGGGGGAAATAACCGCAGCGCAGGCTTCCGAACCCCGAGAGCGGGCGCTGGATCTGGTAGGTGAGGAAGAAGATAGGGACTCGCCCGTCTACATTCCCTACAGCCTCGGCGAAAGCGGGGCTGGCGCCGCGAGAAACGCCGGTGAAGGCTCCCTCCTCAAAGAGAGCCTTCCGAGAGCGAAGGAAGGCAGTAACAAACGCCCGCCATGAGAGCTGACTCTGCGTGCTTCGCTCCCAAGCAGACAACACACAAACTGTGTGTGTCCCCACCCGAAATATAGCGTGGGCAGGGAAGAATACACAGCCTGAATGCTGTCTGCTCTTGCCCAAATGCTTTTTTTTGCTGAAGCTTGGTATAATGGAGCTTATAAGTGGACAAACAACACTAAATAAGACTCACAAACAGATAGCGACTGACACACACACAGAGCGCTTGCTGAATGACAAAAAGCTGACGCCGGTTCCACCGCACATGCTTTTATAGCTTCCTGGTCGCAACATCACCCGCCCATGACGTCTCGCCCATCTATTGGACTGATATCATATGTGATTCAGAGCATGGTCACGCTGGGGGCGTTCCCACAGCGTTTCCGATGCAGCTCGAGTTCCTGAAGGGGAACAGTATTACAGGCTTACCGTTGTGAATCAGGCTAAGGTAAGGACATAGTTTTGAACACTGATTGGTTATGTACTTGCTCAATAATTGATTTTGTATAACATTTAACCAAAAAAAAAATGGAGGGGTAAGGATTATGACAAATAAAAGCATACATTTAGAAAACTTGTATTTTTTTTTATTTCATGTTGGATTGTATAGAAGCACATTCCTTTAATCCTGCAGAGACAAACTAAGATTGTAGCAGGGACACAGCAGGACTAACATAATGCCTTCACCTACAGTGGCATTCTAATATCCAAATGTCAAAGCATTCAACATGTAAACTTCAACTCGCCTCTTTGAACCCTGCAGGGATCTCCTCTTCCATTCTTCCATGACCTTGTCCAAGTTTAATATTTAAAAGCGTACGCCAGTGTTTATATAAAAGGTTGAGGCGTTTAAAACTCGACAGACTTGCCATGAATGGATATTGCATAACTGTGGTGCTATGGCTCCGTCCTTGACATCTGCCATGCGCATATTTGCGTATGTGCATGGTTGTGAAAATAAAACGATGACTTGATGCTTCTGAAATAACACAGGGTTAAGTGCTTTGCTCAGGGCTGCAGCTACAGTGTGTGTTTTATTCTCTGGCATTCCCTTCCAGTCAAATCGCATTTTCTCTGACGTGATCAAGAAAGGAGCAAGTCAGGCAAAATGTGATTTGACTGAGCTATTGTCCTTAGAAAACAATATTTTGCTACCCACTGTTGCACTGCCAGTGCAGTGGGCAGGGTGTTTATTCAGGTCAGCTGGCAGAACTGGCAGAGCTCATGAATGTTCCTGACCTGTGGGTCACATATCAATTTGTAGGCAGCAATAACTACATACATTTTATGTTCTCTTAATTTTATTTTTGGTGTGTGCTAATGCAAATACTGTTGTATGGACATAAATGATAACTCAAATCATGCAGCTTGTTTTTCTAAGCGATCAGACTTAGAATGTGAGTCCAAGTCCAGCACACTCTCATAACAACCCTTGTGAAAAAGAAGAACACTTTAGTATAAAGAATACTTATGGAAATAATATACTTTAAAATAATATACTTTTCAGACATTTAACTACATGTTATTTACAATTTAATGAAAATATATATTAGTTTAAATTTATATTAAATGCAAACAGTTGAATTGAAGAGTGCAGTTTTTGACCATGATAAGAACACAATTTTAATATGTACTGCAATATACTGACAGGCATTTATGGTAAAGTAAAATATACTTAATTTCCATTGAAACGTGCTTGTCATGTATTGAAATATATTTGTAGTTACACATTTGTAATGATGCAGTTGCAGTTTAGTGCATTTTTAAAAATTAAATATCAAAGAACGCACTACAGGGAAGATTATAATAAAGTACTTTGCATGTGCTTTAGTATGATAGTATGTAAAATAAGTATACCTCTTTAAAGCACAATAAAAGTCATTAAAGTAAAACGTTTAACATTATTACAATGTATGCTTTTAACAGTCACATAAAGTGATTCTCTTTAAGTGCATTTAAGTGGCTTTTTATTGAATTAATTTAAAGCACAGTTTTTATACGTGTATTTGAAGTAGACAACAAGAGCACATTTAATAAAATTAAGAATATTTTTTTTCACAAGGTTATTTATAATCTTCTCTGGCCCCTCTGAGGGTTATGTTTATATGTGTGGACCTACATGGTGATGTTTCACCAACAAATTGCTCAAACTGTCATAGAGTTAGACTGAATAAATTCATATGAAATTGTCAACTTTTACAATACTTTCAATCCTCAAAATCTTATGAGTTTAAGTTTGTGGGTCTTTTGACCTGTGCCATTAAAAAACACAAAGAACACTCAAAGCAACCATCTAAGTACGCCCTGGAATAGAGGCAGCGGACCCCTGCTCCCAGAGGGCTACCTTCCTGCAGACAGTTCCAACCCTGCTTCAACATGCCTGCCTGTTATTTACAAGTGAATCCTGAATATATTGATTAAATTTACTCTTAAATTTAGGGTTGTAGTTGAACTGTACAGGAAGGAGGCCCACCAAGGCTCAACTGCCCTTGCTTTAGAAACCATCATGCTAAAAAAACGCTTCAAAACTTTAGCAACAACATAGAAACACTCTTGCAACCACCTAGAACAGAGGCCCCCTACCACAGGGTTCGCGACTGCACCGGGCCGTGGAACAGTTACTACTGGGTCACAAGTTCGTTATGGGAAAAAAATGTGTATAGATATGACACTCATATTTACTCAACATATTTATTGTGTGTAATAATTCTAATCATTATGTATTTTCGTTTGCTATATGCGATTACTATGGAGTGCCACCCCCCTCCAGCCGGTCAGCGAGAATATTTTCAAAACGTAACCAGTCCGTGGTGTAAAGGCCAGGACACACCATGCTGACGGTCGGCCGTCGGTAGTGTCTGTCAGGCTAGTTTAGACTGGTGTCAAAACTCTTCGGCTCTCGTAGGGCTCACGCCAGCAGCAGTTTGCCCAATACAACATGTTGAATTGGCACCAGGGCAGTCGGCGAGAGTGAGAACGCTGATTGGATGCTCAGTTTAGCGAGTCAGTGCTCAGGAATTAAAGTGAAAGTGATGAAAACGAGCAAGTAAATGAAGGCAGTTATGTGATCTTTCCCAAACATTACAATATGCAAATATTTTCATAACAACATGAGCCACTTAAAATGAAGATAGTTATCAACATAGTTCTCTAAAGTCAGCTTGGTGCGTCCCGGTCTTCAAAAAGGTTGGAGACCCCTGACCTAGAGACCTAGAACACCCTAGCAACCATGTAGGAACGCTCCTAAAACCAACCACTGACCCTGGCAACACAACCTAGCCACCATATATAGCTTATTTTGATTGACAGCTGGCTGGAGCTTATGGGAACAGCACAGTGCATTGAGTTAGATTTGCTGTAGAGCAGAATGCAAAGAGGTAGAAAAACACCAATCTGAAATATATCCAACAGATACAAGATCAAAACAGAAAACATGAAAGTTACTGAGAAAAATATATGCACTGTTTAATTGTAGGCTACCATTTATTTTTAAAATTCAACAGCAACATTTTGATGCCGGACAAAGATTTTTTTGATCAAAATGTTATTGTTTAATTTTACAAATATTTTCTTTTTCTTCATTTACTTTCATGTAGAGTAGCACGTCAGGTCAAGTCAAGTTACCTTTATTTCTTTAGCTCTTTACACAATACAGATTGTGTCAAAGCAGCTTCACAGTGTCAGTCTTGTGTCTTCTGTCTCGTGTTTCCCTCCCTCTTATGCCCATATTTGGACATTTTCCTGTCCTTGTTTAGTTTTATTATGATTCCGTTCAGCTGTGTTCTATTAATTACCCTTGTATTTAAGTTCCTGTCTGTTCAGTTCCCCCTTTGTCTGGTCTACTCGTTACGTTCCTTGTGTTCCTGTGTGTCTCAGCCCTGCCTTGTCTTGCCTCTGTTGGGATGGATTAAAGCCTGTTTATTTGAGTTATTCCTGGTCTCCGTGTTCCTTGTTCCTCCCCGCTGTGTGCACCGTGACAGAAGACCAGACCAACAGTGAGCGGCGCCCATTATCCCCGGATGGATTAAAGCCTGTTTATTTGAGTTATTCCTCGTCTCCGTGTTCCTTGTTCCTCCCCACTGTGTGCACCATGACAGAAGACCAGACCAACAGTGAGCGGTGCCCATTATCCCCGTTTTGTTTTCCGTTTGTGAACGTTTTTTGTTTTTCTGTTTTTCCCCCACGGCATAGAAGTCGCTGCTCGTCTTTCCGCCCTAGCCTGCGGAGATTTAGTGTGGGAGTTCGGTGGGATCTCTGCGAGCACTGCGAGTCCACCGGCCGCTCATCAGTCAAGTTCGCCAGCCGCTACGAAGTCAAGTTTGCTGGCCATTCATCTTTCAAGCCCGCCGGCTGCGGCTTACTCAAGCCCGCCGGTCGCTCCAAGGTCAAGTTCACCGGCCGTTCCAGAGTCAAGTTTGTGGGCTGCCACTTGCCCAAGCCCGCCGGCCGCTCTGAAGTCAAGCCTGCCGGCTGCGGCTCCCTCCAGCCCGCCGGCCGCTCCA
>NW_015536461.1:132700-135176 GCF_001515605.1 Sinocyclocheilus anshuiensis | reverse complement strand
GCCCGCCGGCCGCTCCAAAGTCAAGCCCGCCAGTCGTGGCTCACTTCCAGCCCCCTGAGCTCGCTCCTGTGTCGGCTCCAGCCCCCTGAGCTCACTCCTGTGTCGACTCCAGCCCCTGAGTTCGCTCCTGTGTCGGCTCCAGCCCCCTGAGCTCGCTCCTGTGTCGGCTCCAGCCCGTGAGTTCGCTCCAATGTCAGCTCAATTCCATGAAGCTATGTTTGCAAGTCTTGTCATGTCCAGAAGAACAATTCCAGTCTTGTCTTGTCTTGTCCATAGAGACCCTTCGACACAGGAGCGAGCTCAGGGTGCTGGAGCTGACACAGGAGCGAGCTCAGGGGGCTGGAAGTGAGCCGCGACCGGCGGGCTTGACTTTGGAGCAGCCGGCGGGCTTCTCTTGTCATGGCCACGGAGGCCATTCCCAAGCCGCTTGTGTCTCCAGGTGCCTTTATGGAGGCAGTTCCTGAGTTTAACCCTGAGAGGGCCACTGACTCCACGTCTAGCCCAAGGAGGGCTGCTGTGCTCCCGTCATGCCCAGAGGGCCTCAGATTCCGAGTCTAGCCCAGAGTGGGCTCCAGTTCCTGAGTTTAGCCCCGAGAGGGCTCCTGTCTCCACGTCAAGCCCAGGGAGAGCTGCTGTTCCCCCATCAGGCCCAGAGAGGGCCTCAGTCCCCGAATCTAGCCCATGGAGGGCTCCTGTTCCCGAGTTTAGCCCATGGAGGGCTCCTGTTCCTGAGTTTAGTCCACGGAGGGCTCCAGTTCCTGAGTTTAGCCCAAGGAGGGCTCCTATTCCTGAGTTTAGCCCAAGGAGGGCTCCTATTCCTGAGTTTCGCCCAAGGAGGGTTCCAGTCCCCGAATCCAGCCCAGTGAGGGCTCCAGTCCCTCGTCCAGCCCAGGGAGGGCCTCTCCCCAAGGATTTTTTTTTGGGGGGGGCTATATGGCTCGGGCCGTAGAGGCCGGGCCGAAGGATGAGGCCAAAGCCACGGAGGCCGCCCTGCCATGGCCTCCAAAGCTCCCAGCTCCGCCATGGCCTCCTGAGCTCCCTGCTCCACCATGGCGCCCCGTACTGCCTGATCCGCCATGGGTCCCGTATCGGGTCCCGCTCTATAGGTCTGCCGTCCCGTGTCTGTCCTGAGGGGCCTGCAGAGCGCCCACCCCCCTGCCCATTGGATCTTAGGAGGCGTGTGGATGCGCCTTCCCGGAGGGGGGAGTAATGTCAGTCTTGTGTCTTGTGTTTCCCTCCCTCTTATGCCCATATTTGGTCATTTTCCTGTCCTTGTTTAGTTTTATTATGATTCCGTTCAGCTGTGTTCTATTAATTACCCTTGTATTTAAGTTCCTGTCTGTTCAGTTACCTTTTTGTCTGGTCTACTCGTTACGTTCCTTGTGTTCCTGTGTTTCTCAGCCCTGCCTTGTCTTGCCTCTGTTGGGATGGATTAAAGCCTGTTTATCTGAGTTATTCCTCGTCTCCGTGTTCCTTCTTCCTCCCCGCTGTGTGCACCGTGACACACAGTGATTAAACTGGAAATATTCAGATTCTGCTGTGCCATTAGTCAGTTCAGTGTTTGGTTTAGTTCAGATCAATAAGAGTGTGTGAAGTTAATCAATCAGCTATACCCTTGCGAAAAATAAGTTTATTCAAGTGTGCTGTTAGTATACTTCTTTTAAACTTAAAATAGGAAAGTATACTTTCAGTCAACTTTTATGTACTTCTCAGAAATATACTTAAAATGACATTTAAGTATAGTTGACTTATACTTATATACTTCAAATATATTTGAGCTATACTTGTGCTCCGAGAATCCGTGTTTTCATTGTTATATGGTAGAGGGCGCTATTACACATCTTCTGTACAGAATTTCCAAAAAAACACAAGTGAAGAGGAAACCAAAACAACAGATGCTTCCACATGTATTCTAACATGATCATCAGACATAACACAGCATCAAAACTGTGTAACGTTATGGAATAGAATGTCGACCAATGAAGAGCTAATAATGACTGTCAAGCTTTGGGGTGTTGATCGACTCCATCTACGTTTTGATTATCATTCTGAATCCAATTAATAGTCTTTTTTCAGCTTTTTGTTCAAAATGTTCTTTAGGTTTTCTTTATTTATAAAACTTACCCACCTTCAAGTGCTTATAAAAAAAAGAATGTATGAAGCTAGAATAAAATGTTTTTGTTTACAAGCAGAAACCCTGTTCTTTTGATGTTTTGTATGTTCAGATATTCATATAACAAAATATATACAAATTAATACCTAAATAGGGACATAATAGTATACTTAAAGTATGATGTACAGTTCACTTAAAGAAAACTTATGAGTATACTTGCAGTATAAAACTACTAAACTAGTAGTTTACTGAGACTATACTTCAAAGTGTACTAAAAATGCTACTACAAGTATTTAATTAGTAAACTATCAGTATACCTATAAGTTCACTTTTAGTATAGTTGCAGTACAAACTAAAAACATA
>NW_015536461.1:121273-130978 GCF_001515605.1 Sinocyclocheilus anshuiensis | reverse complement strand
TGTCTCGGGCCGTAGAGGCCGGGCCGAAGGATGAGGCCAAAGCCACGGAGGCCGCCCTGCCATGGCCTCCAAAGCTCCCAGCTCCGCCATGGCCTCCTGAGCTCCCTGCTCCACCATGGCGCCCCGTACTGCCTGATCCGCCATGGGTCCCGTATCGGGTCCCGCTCTATAGGTCTGCCGTCCCGTGTCTGTCCTGAGGGGCCTGCAGAGCGCCCACCCCCCTGCCCATTGGATCTTAGGAGGCGTGTGGATGCGCCTTCCCGGAGGGGGGAGTAATGTCAGTCTTGTGTCTTGTGTTTCCCTCCCTCTTATGCCCATATTTGGTCATTTTCCTGTCCTTGTTTAGTTTTATTATGATTCCGTTCAGCTGTGTTCTATTAATTACCCTTGTATTTAAGTTCCTGTCTGTTCAGTTACCTTTTTGTCTGGTCTACTCGTTACGTTCCTTGTGTTCCTGTGTTTCTCTTGTCTTGCCTGTCTTGCCTCTGTTGGGATGGATTAAAGCCTGTTTATCTGAGTTATTCCTCGTCTCCGTTCCTCCCCGCCCTCCCCGCTGTGTGCACCGTGACACTAGACTGAAAGTATACTTTCCTATTTTTTAGTTTCTTCAAGTGTGCTATTAGTATACTTCTTTTAAGCTAAAAAATATGAAAGTATACTTTCAGCCTACTTTTTATGTACTTCTCAGACATGGGCTTTTCTCAGAACTCAGAAATATACTTAAAATGACATTTAAGTATAGTTGACTTATACTTATATACTTCAAAGAGCTATACTCTATACTTGTGCTCCGAGAATCCGTGTTTTCATTGTTATATGGTAGAGGGCGCTATTACACATCTTCTGTACAGAATTTCCAAAAAAACACAAGTGAAGAGGAAACCAAAACAACAGATGCTTCCACATGTATTCTAACATGATCATCAGACATAACACAGCATCAAAACTGTGTAACGTTATGGAATAGAATGTCGACCAATGAAGAGCTAATAATGACTGTCAAGCTTTGGGGTGTTGATCGACTCCATCTACGTTTTGATTATCATTCTGAATCCAATTAATAGTCTTTTTTCAGCTTTTTGTTCAAAATGTTCTTTAGGTTTTCTTTATTTATAAAACTTACCCACCTTCAAGTGCTTATAAAAAAAAGAATGTATGAAGCTAGAATAAAATGTTTTTGTTTACAAGCAGAAACCCTGTTCTTTTGATGTTTTGTATGTTCAGATATTCATATAACAAAATATATACAAATTAATACCTAAATAGGGACATAATAGTATACTTAAAGTATGATGTACAGTTCACTTAAAGAAAACTTATGAGTATACTTGCAGTATAAAACTACTAAACTAGTAGTTTACTGAGACTATACTTCAAAGTGTACTAAACATGCTACAAGTATTGAATTAGCAAACTATCAGTATACCTATAAGTTCACTTTTAGTATAGTTGCAGTACAAACTAAAAACATAGATGCAAACTAGTTGTGTACTCAAAGTTTACTACTTTTATACTTAAAGTATACTTGTATACTTTTATATACTAGAAAGTGGGCCAATTTAGTTCCAAGGAGTACTGAAATAGTACACTTACAAGAATACTACTAGTACTCTGATATTTGTATACTTACTACATAAAGTATACTTAAAAATATACTTGAAATTTACTTAAGTATACTTAATAAAATAAACTTGAAGTATACTACTTTTTGGTAAGGGATAAGCACCCTAGTAAAAAAGTAACATTTAAAATACATTTATTACATACTAAGTATAGTTCAACTCTATGCTCGGCTCATATTTACTGACGTATCGCTGGAGACTTATATAAAAGTTATAATTCAACTTTATTTGGAGTACTACTTGTGCACAATGCACATTTAATAATATTAAGTCTAAAATGTGTTTTAGTGTCACTATTGTTGAGGATTGTATGGTCTTTGAATAATACTGGTCTTTAAACGCAAGATATTTAAAGTGTACCTGAAGTATACTTGCAATAGTTCCACGTTAGCACAATCAAATATACTTCAGTATATTTTTAGCTGGACTTCAGAACTACTAACTACACAATTCAAGTGCATTAATTTGTTCCAATTTAGCAGACTTTAAGTATACCAGCTTAGTGTACTAAAAGTACAGTTACAGGGTATTTTTATTAAGTACATAAATATGTAAATGTATTTGTAGCATACTTAGCATGAAATAAATGTATTACAAATACATTTTAGTGTATTTATTTTTCACTAGGACAGTTTTGCAAAAGGCAGCAATGTCATTATTCGTTATTCGAGTGTGGATTCAATCAGTTCAATACCAGTGTTAATGCTGCAAGATGCGATTTAGCTGTAAATCAGCTCTACAAAAGACAACTGTACCATCATCCAAATTAATTACCTTCAAGTTTCGTCATCTGATGGTGTCAGTCAATGGGCCATATCAATAAATTACTGAAAGTTAAGTGTCTTTCAGACCCTAGCTAAGCAAGCGAGAAGACCACAGTGGCCAAACTCCATCTGGTGACAGAAATGGAGAAACTAGACTCATTTGGGGCAGCTGTCATCCTCTGGCCTAAGCGATTGAACACGGTATGATATTAATCAAGTTACATCACACTGGCATTAGATGGGAAAGGACGAGTTGTAGTGTGTCCATCACGTTGGAAAATATGAGTCATGCAAGTTCCATAATTGATCAGCCAGTGTTTTCTAATAGGACGGAATCAGTGATTAATTTTAAGTGAATGACTCCATCATGAGGCTTTCTGACCCTGTCCCAAATCATCCAATAAGATCATTCATAAGTCGAGTAAACAACCACATGAGGATGAGATCATTCTATTTTTCTCTTCCTCTCTCAGTCTCATCTCTTTCTCGCACTGTGTTGTCCATTCACACCGCAGTAGGCCGGGAGGGGTGAGCAAGACTTGTTAGATCAAAGCAGAAGAAAGGCGGATTGTCTGTAAGGACTGATTTGTCATTCCCTCCATACAAGGCAAAGCTCTGTATCCCCCACACCCCACCCCCAGCTTTCTTTGTCACAGTGGGTCTCGCACCAAAGCATTCTGGGATTATGATCCAGCAGGGTACCGGAAAAGGCACAGCATCCATGCAGGCCCTCTCAGAGTCATGCCAACAGTCCCAACCCTTTCAGACACAAGTAAAACCATCATGTAGGTCTTGCTTTTAACAGATCTTGGCCTCTCATTCACAGGAATGTATTCAGTTTGTATAAATAGTCATAGGTTTGTTTAATTACTTACCACAGTAGGAATGCCTAAACCACACATCAACCTCTTCCAGGCATCTCACCCAAAACACTGACATTTTTCTTCTAGGAGGTGACTTTCAGAAGCAATTACAGACCAAAGAACAACCTAAAACAGTCCACCACATCCCTCAGAGGACAGTTTGAAAACAGGACATGGGAAATGAACTTTCCAGATGAATGAGTTAAAAGTTAATGTGTTAAACCTCAGGGACTAGAGAGCAAAAGCCTGATTTACTAACTAAGAAACCATACCTTAAAGGGATAGTTCACCCAAAAATGAAAATTTTGTCATTAATAACTCGTAAAATAAATCGTTCCAAACCCGTAAGACCTTCGCTCATCTTCGGGACACAATTGAAGATATTTTGATGAAATCCAAGAGCTCTTTGACGCTCCATAGACAGCAACGTAACTGACATTCAAGGTCCAGAAAGGTAGTAAGGACATTGTTAAAATAGTCCATGTGACATCAGTGGTTCAGCTGGAATGTTATGAAGCTACAGGAATACTTTTTGTGCACAAAGAAAAACAAAATTAACAACTTTATTCAACAATTTCTTCTCTTCCAGGCCAGTCTCCTCTGCTAATCACGAGAGTAACACATTACAGTTGAACCACTGATGTCACATGGACTATTTTAACAATGTCCCTACACGTTTCTCAGCCATAAAATGTTTCAGTTACATTGCAGTCTATGCCGGGTCAGAAAGCTTTCAGATTTCATCAAAAATATCTTAATTTGTGTTCCAAAAATGAATGAAGGTCTTACGGTTTTGGAACAACATGAGGGCGAGCAATTAACGACAGAATTTTCATTTTTGAGTGAACTATCCCTTTAAATACAGATGCTGGTTTCTCCCATTGAAGAATAGTTTTACCCACTTTTGACAACAAGTATGGTAACTTTGGATCACAATGGCCATTCTGGTGGTTTTGAAAGAAATGGGGATTTCAAACCCACAAACCAAAAGGAATGAGATCCTTGGATGAAGGATGAGGTATTCAGCTGTCATTACAACCTCTTAAGGGATTACGTCACCCAAAAAAAAAGAAAATTCTCTCATTTACTCACCCTCATGTCATTCCAAAACCACAAGACTTTTGTTCATCTTCAATACACAAATGAAGTTTTTAATGAAACCTGAGAGAGTCTGTCCCTCCATTGAAAACACATTCCACCAAAATGCTTCAAAACATTCATGAAGAAATCGTAAAAGAATTGAGTGGTTAAATACGTCTTCTGAAGAGGCTTGATCACTTCTTCATGTATAAACATTGATCAAAACATTGTTTTCTTCAACGGGTTTTAAGAACACCCATTAGACATGGTAAACTCACTATAACACACACCTTCAGATTTCTCTTTCGCTTCCTGCTTTATTTGTGAAGTATAAGGAATATGTTACCATAAGTATGTTAGCCTCAATGCTAAAAACATAGCCACAAATCTCCATAGGGTACTATAGGGTACACATATCTAGGATATATGACAACAATGAATACATTTATTTAACAAGTAATAATACTGATGAAATTCAAAGCAATTTATTATAGGCCTACCTATGCGTCTTACAAGGAAAACAGCTGATCTAAGGCTAATATCATGTCCATGTGCTCCTTGGGTCATCACGGTTATGCAACACTCTCAAGCACAATGTGATGTCACAGGTCTGTTATAAAAGATGTCATGTCTACCAATGTCATGATCTGTCAGGTCATTTGCATCTGCCGCTATTTGTTAGCTTTACTGATCTCTGACCTGCTGCGTTTTCACAATGCCATCCTTTAAACTGCAGACAGAAGCATTAGCTAACATCATGTCAAGAGTGACGTTAAAGGTACCCAAAGATGTTTCCAAACAGATAATAGGCTACCCGCTGAACTTAGAGGGACAACATGCTTCTCTTGGAGCCATGGACTAGTGGTTAACAAAGATCCATTGACTGACTGATCTGCGTTCATGAGGGTAATTATACTTTCAGTCTGGTAAGGTTTTCCTGATCCTGTTCCCCCTTTTCACATCAACATTTCTTGTCCAGTCTGTACACATATCAGTTGCAAAAAGTTTTTAAAAAGCATCTCTGACTTAAGCAAGTACGTATTAGGTGAGGTCATGTTTTAGTAATCTTATTACTCATTATATTTGGGTTCATTATGCCATGGAAGCCGTACCAAGGTGCAACCTATCAGAAGAAAACTTATTAGGGTGTGTCTGCAACTACTGGCACTTTTGACTCTCCAAAATAAAAAAAATAAAAAAATCAACCCCTGTGAATTTTAATTTTACCCATCAAATATAAAAAGGTCAACAAAATTGCATGGAGTCATTAAGATTTTAATCTGGAACATGTTTATTTTTTATGTTTTTCAACTCTTCTTACAAAACGCCCTTACCGCAACGTAACAATAATGTTCGTTATATACATTTTTCTTTTTTAATTTCTATCAAAATGTAATATATTGCAGCAGCTTTTTCAAATTTTGTGCAGTTTTGTAAATACTGATATTAAAAAATAGCAATATACAAAATAGGGGATTTCATGGTTTTCTCTATGCCATGTAAATTGTTTCCATACACACTAAAGATAACATATTTAGCTTTTTATGACAGATGTTGCAATTTCAATGTGTAAATCATCTCAACTTAAGTGTTAAAATATTTTTTTGCAAATAAAAATATGAACAAAATAATAAAATAAAGCAGAGCTGCAGTAATTACATCTTTTGTCGGTAAGGACATAATGTTAAGGTGCCATGAAATCAAAAACAGGCTACTGTAGAGAACAACAGTAAAAGAAACAGAAAACATGTAGACTGAATATTTGTAATTTAATATACAGTAAACCTTGAACTTGTCTCTACCGCAACACAAGGTCTTTACCGCAACACCTAAATTTGCTGTGGTAAAGACATGTTGCAGAAATGACATTTTTACTGATATTGCAGCTAACTGGCAGCTAGCAAGGTCTACTACATTAGTTTAGACTCTTAGCATCTTAATATACATGAATTAAACAGTAATATACATTAATTTTTAAAATGTAGTTCAAAGTATAGAATTTGGTAGTGAAAACTTAACTTTATGAAAGTAAAGTGACTTTTTTTATTGAAAATGTTTAGTTTGAAGTCACCATTATGGTGAATTTGCTTTAGTTGAGCACTTGCCCCTTTAATTATTTTTCAACAACTGCAATAGTGTTTCATACAAAAAAAAAAAAAAAATTTTGCATTGACAAAGTAGATCAGCTGAAACTGTCTGCATTTACGACATTCAAATGCTTGTCGTATAGTGGTTTAAATTATTGTTTAAATCATGTCTCAAATCAAATACTGCAATAGTGAGGTTGAGGCACAGTTTAATTGTAAAAAATGCATTTTTAACTAAGCAAAATCAGCTGTGATAGAAAGATCACTAATGCATTAACGCTGACACAAACAGAATATCTGAAACAACATCTTTTGTGCAACAATTTCAAATGGAAATGTTACAGAAATAAATATACTACTACTATAATCAATGTTGTTCTACTCACTGGTGACAGATACATTAAATCTCTTGATTGTGGTCTGTTCGCTGTTGATGATCTGTAGTTTATACTGTCCAGAGTCTGTGGTGCCCATGTTTCTGATGGTCACAGATCCAGTCTGATGATCCGGCTTCAGTCTGTCTCTGAATTTCTCACTAATACTAGGTGTTCCTGAATCAAATTTAACAATGAGACGCTTTTCAGCTCCAAATGTCCAAAGTATCAGATTGCCCTCTGTTTTAGCATTAGCCTGGAGAGTGACAGATTTTCCCTTCTCCACTGACAGTGACTTCACTTCACGTCACAGCAGCACATAGAAACAGAGAAATTCAGAAGATAAAAAATAAAAAAAATGTTGTTTGCAATTTCAACAACAGATACATTTACATAATTTTTTTTTAATCTAGTTTGACATGTACCAAGATCTTTAAAATTTTGTGTCATTTTGTTAGCTGATGCAAAGCAGAACCCACTGTATGTAAATTTAATGAAATGTCTGTTATGGAATATTATGCTGTTATCTACAAAATTCAAATATGCTGTGAACACACTACAACAAACAGTTTGACAGTTACAGATTGTTTAATTTAGTGTAAACGTGTTAATTTAATCTCACTTATATTGCACACAGAGCACTTATATAAAATATAGTTTTTACAGTAAAAGATGTGAACTACTCCAACCAAACTCAAATAATTAATGTGTAAAGTATCATGTCAAACTGATTCAATAAAGCAGCTGTAGGAATGTTTTTGTAGTATGTTGCAAGAATAATCTCATAGGCCTTTTAGGAGAATAAAGTCATAATGTTTTGAGATTAAAATCATAGCATTATGAGATTACAGTCATACAAAAAGTAAAAAAAAAAAAAAAAATCTAAGTGAAGTAGAGCGGAGGATGACTTAGTTAAAGAGAAAGAGATAACTTTAATTACCGTAGTACTACAATGAAGCGCTTGACTCAACCAAATGCATCTTATACGAGAAAAATAATATATACATGATATATATAAACCGGCTGAAATGTTTTGAAATCACTTGTACCCAACCTGATCGAAAAAAATCCAGTCTTTCACTGTCTGTGTCAGTTTGAGTCTTGTTAAAGTTTTAAATCCCTGCCGCCAAAATGCTCCTCTGTCGGTCACAGATTATGGAAAGTGAAACTTAAATCTATAGGGGTGGTTGGATTTATTCACGCACGTTAAAATATTTATTTGAAGCTTCTTTCTTTTCAGATTCTTATTTACAGCATTATCATAATAGGCTGTATATTCACTTATTGGGAGAAAACCGGTAGTTCTATGTGAAATCAGACATTTGAGCACCCCCATATAGCCAAAATGGCATGATCATAACACCCCGCGAATGTTCGACTGTGAGAATGGTAGTTGAATCAGGCTCCTCCTATTGAAGCATCGAATCGTCGACTATTCGGGGTCACCCCTAAACAAGTACGTATTAGGTGAGGTCATGTTTTAGTAATCTTATTACTCATTATATTTGGGTTCATTATGCCATGGAAGCCGTACCAAGGTGCAACCTATCAGAAGAAAACTTATTATGCAACTACTGGAACTACTGGCACTTTTGACTCTCCAAAATAAAAAAAATAAAAAAATCAACCCCTGTGAATACCCATCAAAACGTAACAATAATGTTCGTTATATACATTTTTCTTTTTTAATTTCTATCAAAATGTAATATATTGCAGCAGCTTTTTCAAATTTTGTGCAGTTTTGTAAATACTGATATTAAAAAATAGCAATATACAAAATAGGGGATTTCATGGTTTTCTCTATGCCATGTAAATTGTTTCCATACACACTAAAGATAACATATTTAGCTTTAGATGTTGGATGTTGCAATTTCAATGTGTAAATCATCTCAACTTAAGTGTTAAAATATTTTTTTGCAATATGAACAAAGCTGCAGTAATTACATCTTTTGTCGGTAAGGACATAATGTTAAGGTGCCATGAAATCAAAAACAGGCTACTGTAGAGAACAACAGTAAAAGAAACAGAAAACATGTAGACTGAATATTTGTAATTTAATATACAGTAAACCTTGAACTTGTCTCTACCGCAACACAAGGTCTTTACCGCAACACCTAAATTTGCTGTGGTAAAGACATGTTGCAGAAATGACATTTTTACTGATATTGCAGCTAACTGGCAGCTAGCAAGGTCTACTACATTAGTTTAGACTCTTAGCATCTTAATATACATGAATTAAACAGTAATATACATTGATTTTTAAAATGTAGTTCAAAGTACAGAATTACTAAGCTGTATGGTAAGGACACACAATAAATACTGACACAGAAAAGATTATATTTACCTTATATTTTTGGGATCTTGTGAGTGAGGTGGCCCAATCTGTCAGCAATGTGCTCACGTGCTAATTTCTGTTTCTATAGAAACTAGACTTGATTGTCTTTGATAAAATGACATAATAAAAGCCTTTTTTCATTGTTGCGGTAAGGACTCAAAAGTGTGGGACAGGCACATATACAAATCATAAAAATTATCAGTAAATAATGCAAAACAATTTAAGATGCTGTAAATTAATATGTATATTAAACAATTCAATTTGAAATAATGTCAAATTGTAATTCAATTGTAATTCAATTAGCTTATTTTATGTATCTCAACATTGTGACCAGAGTTGTGGGAAATGAACAAAAATGGTGTTTGGACCTATAAATGCTTCATAATTTTATATTAAATCACATTAATCATTAATTATATTTTGTGTCAAGGTGTGTAATGACACTGTGAATATATTTATAAAGCAACATATGACAAATTTGAACATAAATCAAAAATTTCACTTCTGGGACTTAAAAGTGCCCGTAGTTGCAGAAACACCCATATATATATATATATATATATAAATACACACACACTGT
>NW_015536461.1:119743-121246 GCF_001515605.1 Sinocyclocheilus anshuiensis | reverse complement strand
ATATATATATATATAAATGTGTGTGTGTGTGTGTGTGTGTGTGTGAGAGAGTTCTTCTTAAACAAAAAGAAGTAGAAATACATTGCTATTATCACAGTTTAAATAAAAAAATAACTTCATAGTAGAACCATCTGTTGACTTTGGCTCTTGGCTTCAATCCTGTTTGGCATCCTATTAATTTTCTTACTATTGTGCAGATAATACAATTAATTACATTTAAGTGTCTAAGTATTACTAGAGCGTATTTCTGAAAGTCTGATGATATAACAAAAGCATAAATAGTTACTGTATAAAACAGAAATCCCCTGTCATGCCATGTGTCAAATCTACACGTATATCTGTGGTTTCCTAAACTAACTGAATTAGTAATAGTGGGAGTTGCTTTTGTGTGTGCGGAATGTGTGGGTATGTGAGTTTTAGAAATAAGGAAACAAAACCCAGAAAACAGCCCAAATCTCTCTAGCGATCTGACAATGAAATCATTCACACACGCTAACCTCCTAGACACATTTAATTCAGTATCTTTAATAAGGCAACCCCCAATTCAGCTGTTCTGCTTTGATAAACTAAGATTCACAGTAAAGTACCACAAAGAACAGTGTGAGTTGAACAAACTGAGAGGAATTTCTAGTAGAGTCCACGGGATGACTGACTTGATATAATGAGTCATGAGGAAAGTATGAAACAGGGAGTAGAGAAGTCTGTGCTGTCCACCAAAAGGAATGTTATCTTTTTCTCAGATGTCATTAAAACAAGCTCCTAAAGTAAATAGATGAAATGTTTCCTTGTAACTTCAGTGAAATTTCTTCCCATTTTTATGCTATCTTCCGCCGCCATTTGATTTTCTGGATTTATGAATACTTTTTTACAATGAATACCATCAGATTATTATTGAATACCATACTGATGGTCTATCTATCTATCTATCTATCTATCTATCTATCTGTCTGTCTGTCTGTCTGTCTGTCTATCTATCCACCTTCATTCCATTTTACCATGTGGCCTTTTGACAAATCAGAAACATTATCATAATCAGTAGTCACACAAGCCAAGACAATTAGCAAATTCCAAGACAAGTACAATTCCTGTAGAGTCATTCCACAAAATCTGAATGACACCATCTTAAACATCTGGGGCACAGATCTCTAAATCTCTTTGACAGACATGGACATTTTACTCATAATGTGAGCAAAATTGAAAGATAGTGAGGCAAATTCTCCTGTGGCCAATCTAATTTCTAGTTTCAACCTCCAAGCATGTGTGTGTGTGTGTGTGTGTGTGTGTGTGTGCGCGTTTTTGTGAGAAATGTACGGTGGCCGAGAAGTGCAAAGCATATCACAATTCTGAAAACAAAATAACAAATTACAAACGCAAATGCAAGTCTAAAAAACAAAATAACAATTCAGAAAGCACAACAACAATTCAGAAAACATTATAACAAGTCAGAAAACACAATGACAAATTCGAAAACAAAATAACAAGTCAGAAAACACAATGACAAAT
>NW_015536461.1:106308-114042 GCF_001515605.1 Sinocyclocheilus anshuiensis | reverse complement strand
CCTTTGCATGTTTTTTTTTTTTTTTTTTTTAAATGTCTGTAAGCTCAGCAAGATGGAGAAAGACTAGGGAAAAATTATATAGAGGTAAATGCAAAATATGAGTGCTGTGTGTGTTATACTGATCATCATCTGTGTTCATATTAAAGTTAATTTAATGCATTTCTTGAATATTCAAGGAAGAATGATCATAGTTGTGGCCAAGTACATTTCTACGGTGGCCGAGAAGTGCAGAGCAAATCACAATTCTGAAAACAAAATAACAAATTACAAACGCAAATGCAAGTCTAAAAAACAAAGTAACAATTCAGAAAGCACAACAACAATTCAGAAAACATTATAACAAGTCAGAAAACACAATGACAAATTCGAAAACAAAATAACAAGTCAGAAAACACAATGACAAATCCGAAAAAAAATTTACAAGTCAGAAAACACACTATTAAAGTAGCTCAGTTTAAATGTATTGTATGAATTGCCCGTAATCTGGAATAAAAAATACGGGGTGTCTATTTACATTTAGTTAAAAGTGGCTGAAAGTCATTAGCTCCAGTGGCGCAGATGGATAAGTGTGTGTCTTTGGCTTTTTTACGCGATCGACCCGGGTTCGATCCCGCCTTTTGCCGAACTTTTTTTTTCTCCCTTTTCAAATCTCGTATCACATTGCTTTCTGAATTGTTATTTTGTTTTTTAGACTTGCATTTGCGTTTGTAATTTGTTATTTTGTTTTCAGAATTGTGATCTGCTTTGCACTTCTCGGCCACCGTAGAAATGAGGACATAAATTTGTGTAATGACAAAGGTATGACATAGGTATTACAAGGAGAAGGTGACTTTTCAGGACATTACCCCATGTCCCCACTTTTCAAAACGCTTATAAATCACACAGAATGGAGTGTATTGAAAATCTGAAATAGTTTCCTGTGAGGGGTAGGTTTAGGGGTAGGGTTGGTGTAGGGCAATAGAATATACGGTCTGTACAGTATAAAAACCATTATGCCTATGGGATGTCCCCACTTTTCACAAAAACAAACCTGTGTGTGTGTGTGTGTGTGTGTGTGTGTGTGTGTAACCAGTGAGTGTGGGAACTTGGATTGTACCCACAGTCCATCTGCTAAAAATGGCAGAAAAACAATCCCATTTAGAGGGATTGCAGTCAGGGTACACACAACCAATCTAGAACCAAGTACGTCTTTGCTCTCTAAGCTCTGGCAGGTTCATCAAGCCAATCTGGCTCTTTAAATGTGTGGTCAAAACAATGACTGAAGCCCCTTAAAATAGAAATTCTACATAACATTTTAAAAAATACTAAGAAAATTAAGCAAGACTTTCCACAATGAGGTTATAAATGAAATCCCTGCAGTCTACACAGGAAACTATGATAGGCTAAAATAAAACAGAGCCACAGCTCAGACCGGTTTAGATAATCTTTCCTTATTCAGCCAAGGAAGTGATGAGTACAAATAAGGGAGGCCTATTTAATGGTGTTATTGGTGATACTCCAGTGAAAATCACAGGTAATATGTTTTGACTTACATTCTCATATGTAGATTATGTGAATGTTTACTTTATGTTTATTATAACAGGTTGGCATGTTTAATAACAGTGAAAAGTAAACTTACTGGGCAAAGAAGATGGAAATGTTCAAGAGCTGTCAAGACTTTATGTTTTGTATCTTGTAAAAATGATAATCAAAAAATAAACATACAATGAGAAATATTCACTGGGGTAAAAATGTGACAACTAGCCCCGGTCTTTCTTATACATATTTTTTAAGGACACAATGATTCTTCTGTTAATTAATGACTGGTCATATGTCATGCTTAATGTGAAGCCAAGTTTAAGAAGATGAACAAAATAAGTCGACTAAAGGTGAAATACTCACACGGCAGACGTTTGTTGTGGAGGTTCGTCCCCTTTGAGCTCATGACTCCAGAGTGACAGAGATGCACAGCTGTAAAACTACCAGCACTTTCAGTCAGTCTGCCGTCCCAGAGCAAGACTGGACTCTAGCACAGCTCATCTCCCCCCTCTTTCTCTCTCTCTGTGAGGCTTTAGGCAGTAGATTCAGTCGTGCACGTCCTCTGCAGCAGCGCCAGTGGCTGTATCTCTCTGCTCAGACCCAGACCTCAGGTCTTGGGCAAGTGGATCATACCAAATCCACCCTTGTGGGAGGAGGACAGTAGAATTTATAGATGGGATCAGACAGAGGAAGGAGGGAGGGGTTATGTAATGACTAACGTCTCTTTCTTACATGTCATTCCATGAAAGGAGAACCATGTTTCTGTAACATCAGATGATGTGCACGAAACACTTACTCATTTTAAATGAACTATAAACTTATTTTGTGTACAAGTTTAACTTGAGAGGTCCAAAATGTCCTCAATAACATAGTGAAACCTGTTGATTAGCAACTAGAACTACAACCAAATCATGTTTCTATTTAAATCTAGTGTTTTGCCCAAGTTTTTAGTTAGGAAATAGATAATACTATTAACCTGATTTTTTTTTTTTTCCAGATTTTATTTGAGTTTATGAGAACAAATTCTGCAGGACACTGGCCCTCCAGGACCGAGTTTGGGCAGCCCTGCTCTAGGTAGTAGAAAAACAGCAGTCAATATATAACATATGCATGTCAGTTTCAATGCTGTTAAAAAAAATTATATATTATGGAATATATACCCTTATGGAGTATGTAATGCATTTGCTTGAGAGTGTAGAGAGCTGCAAATTAGACAAGGGGTTTTTAAGTCAAGTCAAGTCACCTTTATTTATATAGCGCTTTATGTAATACAGATTGTGTCAAAACAGCTTGACAGTGTTAAACAGGAAAAACGTATGCTGATAAATGCAAGAAGACAATAGAAAACAAGCCAAAGACAACAGTGGCATGGAACCAAAACTCCATCTGTGACAGAAACGGAGAAAAAAAGTAATATATAAAGCAGAAAATTGTATTTGGACCTCTTTCAGCTGCAGTGCATATGATCATGATTTGTAAGTACAATAGAGAAGGTTTTTTTTTTTTTAGGCTTGGGGGATTTTTTCAGTGCACTTAGCCTAGTTTTAAGATTACATGCAAAGCGCCATCTAGTGGCAATTAACCAAAACCTGTCAGATCAGGGTGTGTATTTATTTATTTCTTTATTTTAAAGGCTGTCTTTTATACTGGCACAAATATATACACTTTAGATGTGAAATGCAACACTTAATACTGAGACACTTGTTAATTGTGGTACATTTACAGTTAGCAATTGCCCTTTGTGTAAGTGTTGTCTGAAGACCCACATTCAAACTATATATCTAAAATATGTCGGAAACTTTCAGGGGCATCACTCAAGTAACCACTGCAGCATCTAATAGATACACATTTAGGAAATAGCGAAATGCAAACCAAAACACAAAAACAATTCTGTTTTACACTGTTTCGTCTGAACATTCGCTAACCACTGGTGCCAATGCGAGGCTGAGAGGATCAGAATTGAGGTTAAATGTTTCTCTCCGGTTTAGTACTGAAACTGCTCTTCAACTGTCCTCAGAAGATACACAGCCTCAAAAGAGCAGCTGAGCTTCTGTTGCGTCTGAAGAGTAGTTTACCACAGCTGTAAGAGTGTGTAGGATGTGTGGAAAACATGATTGTATCAGCATTAGTTCTTTCTAAATGTCACACACACACATCTATCTTTACAATCCAGACTGACATGCATGCAATGTGTGTGTTTGGAGGGCTGTGTGGTGTTATAGAGCTCTCATATGACTCAGACAGAGAATCCTTGCGACTGTGTGTGGGCTTCACTTCAGTGTTTGTGGCCTCAGCATGTCACTAACGTTTCAAGTGCAAGCAGAATAAAGCAAAAGTGCAGACGGGTTACCCTGATAATATTAACACATCTGACTGTTGATTGGGTCTAAATTTGGTGGCTGAAAAACAATGTAAAATGTGACCCAGTTAGGAAAAACATGCAATGAGATAATGTGAAGTCCCATCAGTTAAAATAAGGAGTACTTTCATGAGATCTGTTGTGCATAAAATGTGATCATATTCTGATGTACAATTATATGGACATAATCTTCAATGTAATTGACGCCCACTAATGTTATTGAAAGTGAAATATATAATTTCTGCACCAATAGCTGTGTTATTTTTTTAACAATGCATTCAGTGTATACAATTTTTATTAGTACATGTGTTTCCTGGAAATTGATGACTGGTCCAGTAAACCACTCAGAACACCCTAGCAACCAACCCGAACACCCTAAAAACCACTCAGCACACCTTGTTACCCCATATCAGCACACTAGTAACCAACAACAACCACCCAGAACACCCTAACAACCACCCAAAACAACCTAGCAACCATCCTAACAACCACTCAGAACAACCTAACAACCACCCCAACAATTACTCAGAACAACCTGACAACCACCCTAGCATAACAACCACTCAGATCACCCTAATAATCACTTGGAACACCCTAACAACAACTCAGAACAACTTTAACAACAACTCAGAACACCCTAACAATCACCCAGAACATCTTGTTACCCCAAATCAATCTAGTAACCAACAACAACCACCCAGAACACCCTAACAACCACTCAGAACACCCAAATAACCACTCAGATCACCCTAACAATCACCCAGAACATCTTGTTACCCCATATCAATCTAGTAACCAACAACAACCACCCAGAACACCCTAACAACCACTCAGAACACCCAAATAACCACTCAGATCACCCTAACAATCACCCAGAACATCTTGTTACCCCATATCAATCTAGTAACCAACAACAACCACCCAGAACACCCTAACAACCACTCAGAACACCCAAATAACCACTCAGATCACCCTAACAATCACCCAGAACATCTTGTTACCCCATATCAATCTAGTAACCAACAACAACCACCCAGAACACCCTAACAACCACCCTAACATGAAAACCACTCAGAATACCCTAACTACCACTCAGAACACCTTGCTACCCCATATCAACCTAGTAACCAACAACAACCACCCAGATCAACCTAACAACCACCCTAACAACCATTCAGAATGCCATAACAGCCACCTAACATAATAATCACTCAGAACACCCTAACAACAACTCAGAACACCCTAACAACCACCCAGAACACCCTAACATTACAACCACTCAAACACCCTAACAACCACCCAGAACATTTTGTTACCCCATTTCCAAAACACCTTAATAACTGCATAGCCGCATACCAACAACTGCAGAGAACACACTCACAACCACACAGCAACATCCTGGAAGCCCCCATTAATTGCATATGAATGTAACAACAAGCACTCACAACACTATCAGCTGCATAGCAACACCCTTGCACTGAGACACTAAACCGCAACCACTTAGCAAAATGCTAAGAATGCCTTAGCAACCATATAACAACAGCTTGGCATCTTTCATTGCAGCTGCAATACAACAAGCAAAAAAGTAGTCAGAACACTTTATCAGCTGCATAGCAACACCATGGCAACTAGCAACACAAAAGACACAAAACCCTAGCAACCACAAAGCACAGCTCTACTAACCACTCAGAACAGCTTAAAAACCATATAACAAGACTCTGGCATCTGCCCTCATAATAACACTTTAGCAGCCACATACTAACATCATTCCAACAATCCAGAACACCACAAATACAATCAGAAATCCTAGCAGCTTTAGAAATGCATTAACATTATTAATTCAGAATACCTAGCACCTGCACTAGCAACAGCACTGCAATGAGCTAAAAACCAATCAGAAGACTTTATCACCCCCATAGCAACCATCCAGAACACCCTAGCAACTGCATAGCAACATACTAACAAACATTTACAACACTTTATTAAATGTATAGCAATACGCTTGCAAGAGGCAACCTTAACAACCACATAGCAAAGTCCTAACAACCCCTCAGAACACCTTAGCAACTGCATAGCAATGACTAACAAGCACTAATAACACTTTATTAAACAGAAAACTCAGAACACCTTAGCAACCAAGCACTGCCCTGACAACCACCCACAACGCTCTAGCAACTCAGAGTCAGAACACCCTAGATACCATGAAGAAATGCTAACAACTGATTAAAAAGGCATTACTGTTAACTCCTTAGCAACCTTATGACAGCACACTAGTTTCTACCATAGCAACTGCATAGCAATTAATTAACACTCGCAACACCTTATCAAATGTAAAACAACATTCTTGCACGAGACACAAAACACTAACAACCATGCAGAAAAGCTCTAACAACCACTCAGAACACCTTAGTAACTACATAGCAATGGCCTGGCAACCACCCAGCAACTATTTGGCATTGTGTTACCATAGTAACATTAAACCAACCACTCAGAACACCATAGACACCTCTCAAAAATCCTAGCAACAGTTTAGAAAGTTGTCACTGTTTTGGAGCACACTGCCTTATAGATAACCTTAAGACTAACATATTGATACTAAAACCCAAAACACTTTAATTTTGATTTCATGGGGACTTTAACATTACCTCAGAACACCTTAGTAACCTTATGACAAAATCATGGCTTCTACCCTAGCAACTGCATAGCAAAACAGTAACAATCTACAACACCTTAGCAACCGCATTACAAAGCCCTGACAGCCCACCAGAATGCTCTAGCAACTGCTTAGCAGTGTGTGAACAACCACACAAACACCTTAACAACTGCACAGGAACATCCTGCCAATGACCACGAACACCCTAGCAACTAGCATATATCCCAGCAACTGCATTGCAAGTTTGCAACATGCTAAAAAACACCTTATTAAATGCATAGCAATGCCACAGCAACAGCCCAGAACACCCTAGCAACTGCATAGGAATACCCTGGCAACCACCAACAACACAGATACCACCCAAAAATCCTAGCAATTGTTTTGAAATGTACTATTATACATGTACTGTGTATTAAAAACTCAGAATACCTTAACAACACCCTGGATTCTACCCTAGAAACTGCATAGCAAGCGTTGTCAAAAGTACCAACTTCAGGAGCAGTCAGTACTGAAATTAAAAAAATGTGACAATACCAGCATTTCCCACAAGCATTTTGAGCGCTGTTGAGCGGATTCTTAAACACCTCTGATTGCTCCGCTTACACAGATACACACGGGAACGTTTGAAAGCCGTGTCTATCAGCGGATCAGTCTAGGAGCAGATATATTAGGGGTCCGCTGACGGATCCAGTAGTAGACACAGCTTTCAAATGCTCCCATGTGTATTCTGTGTAAGCATTCGGTGAAGAGCGTGACGCGATGATCATTGTAGCCAATCACAGACATATGTGTTGAGTGCGTGAACACAATGGACAATCAGAGGTGTTTAAGAATCCGCTCAGCAGTGCTCAAAAAGCTCACAGGAAATGCTGGTATCATAACATTTTTTACATTTCAGTACCGGCGGGAACCAAAGTCGGTACTTTTTAACACACAATTCCCTGGCAACTGCCCAGAGCACACTAACAACTACTTAGCAATGTGCTAACAACCACACAAACACCTTAACTGCACAGGAACATATACTCAGATCATATAGGCTACTCAGAAAGCAACCTAGCAATTTACATTTCTGTACATTTGTGTAAATAATCAACTCTGTAGCTACATACACTACAAAATATATTGAAAAGAGCAACTCTCTGTGTGTGTGTGTGTGTGTGTGTGTGTGTGTGTGTGTGTGTGTGTGTGTATGTGTGTGTGT
>NW_015536461.1:72464-104891 GCF_001515605.1 Sinocyclocheilus anshuiensis | reverse complement strand
GTGTGTGTGTGTGTGAGAGAGAGAGAGAGAGAAAGAGAGAGAGAGCGCATCAGCCGTCAGACAGAGTTGAGAGGAGAGTGGGAGAAACTGAGAGAGAGTAGGAGGAATGAAAATAAGAGTTTATATGCAAGTCAGCATCACAACTGGATGCACAGCATTTCAACAGCACAGACCTTTATGTTATGTAAAGCAAGGGGTGTCTGAAGGTAAGGTAATTTTTTTTTATTGATGTGTTGTGTGCAGTGGCACTTCTCTATATTTGACAGTTCCTTTTATATAGTCAAAAATTGGCACTTTAGTTTTTTTTATACGTTTTTTTTTTTTTATTTGCAGTAATGTAAATGTAATTAAGCACAAGTTATGTTATGAAACTACTATTAAAAAAGCTACATTTTTAAATTTCATTTTTCATTTCATAACACTTTTGCTTTCATAAGTCAGTCTACATTATTTCATTTGCATAGAACTGCACAGTTTTATATTTAGCTTTAGAGAGAGCAGTACAATATTACCACAGTCAGAACCTTCTCTTTAAAAATATGCAAGGTATATTGTTGTTATGTGCTATAGACCACCGATTATTATTATTATTATTATTTTTTAGAATTTTAGATGGGTTGCAGAACTGAGGTGAATTCTTGGATCGTTCAGCTCATTGACATTCCATGACAAATATTCACTTTTTGCATAAAAAAATCTATCCGCTGTCCCACAGAAATGAGCAATTCTTGTATTTGCCTATCACTTATTCAAATAGTGTTAATGTTCTGTATAGCATTACCTGAAGAAAATGTATGTGAAGATTGAGGGCTATAAATACTGTATGACAGCATTAAGTCATTTAATTTGAATAAACAGCTGGGGGATTTGAATAGGTAAATATCTCTTTCCACAGTACATACCTCAGCTGATAATGTGTAATAAGCATAATGTCTTTCTGACAGCGTGGGAATTGAAAACCTTCGTAAGTCTAACAGCATTTGGGGTGAAAATCGAAAGAAATGTTGTAAAATGGACCAGGTGCATCCCATTCAGAAATGGGATTTGGGTTGTTCTTAATTCATTTAATTCCAAAACGTATTTGTAACCTCTCCTACTGGCCATAGTTATTTTATTCTTGACCCTCATGACAGTCAAACATGCACTGCTATTATGGAAAATGTGTTGCCATAGAAACGCCCTGACTTGGGGGCAGACTGAAGTTTGTAGACTAATAGCTGGAGTGAGGCAGGTCATCTGGCGCTGAATGCTGTTATTAGTGTACCATTAAGCTATCAAATTGTTAGTGAAGAGACACTTGGAAAGTATAGAGCACATTTCTGCAGGGTTACACTTGAACAAAAAAAATAAATTATATCAGCAGTTAAAGGAAATATTAAGAAACATTAAGAAAACGCCATAAATTAAGCAGCTTGTTTGAAATCAAAATTACACTACCTTGATAGTACTAATCTTGAAGTTCTTGAAAACAATATTATGTTAGTTTGCGTAAAATTACAAAAAAAAACATGAAATTCAAATTTTTTATTTTTTCCATTTTTGAGTGAAACAGGATATTATTCAGTGAGAGAAAATGTAGGACGAGGCTTGATTTTATCCAGTCATTTGAATTGTGAAAAGGTTGCCGTTATACACTAGAATGGAGTCAAGTGTTTGGAGATAGCCTAAGCAATACATAATAAAGGGGATCAACTGTAGTTACCCAGTCTTTGGCATACAGGTACTTGGAAATTTTTACTTTTTGATTATTAAACAAGAGGGGACATGGCCCTGTTTATGGCACCTGCACCCTTACTGTCCTCTGAAGAGTCTACACTTTGGTGACCTGACGCATGGACTGTTGAGAGACTACTGTGGTTCATTTGATTTTGGTTAGTTTCATTGGCTGATACAACAGTGGTCTTAGACTTTATACTGACACCTATTGGCCTGCATGTAGAATTGCACAAAATGAGCTTCACAATATTTCTATTGTAGAAATATAATATTTGCATGCATAATGCCCCGCAATATTTATTTATTCCACAATCAAAAGTGGTGCCCAGCTGGTTATTTAAATGTTACATGTTTACTTAAAATAAAAAAAAAATTTTAAAAAACGGGCTTTTTTGGGGCTGAAGAAATGTGCATCCTAGACAGTGTACAATGAAAAAAAAATGAAATGGTAGTGTAATATAAAAAATATTTTTAAAAACTTGCAAAGAGAAGTTAATAACCAACATGAATATCATGCAACCATAAAAGCATAACATAGTAAACGTTATACATTATAATATTCTGTATCTTTACACTTAAAAATGTTCTTTCTTTCTTTTTATACAGTTTCAGTTTGACTTAAATACAGCATAACTGCTGGTTAAAGGTTGGTTTTGCTACAATTAGATCTACAATTATATCTAACACCATCTAATTTACACTTTTTTCTTTTCTTTTTCAGAAACCACCCAATAGTACCCCAGTCAATATGAAGCCACAAGTCTCCTAAATCATTTTCCTCATCACAACAATTTAAACAACTATTAGCACCTTACTCAGCTGAACTTTAATCATCCAGCAAGTGCTTATGCCCTCAAAATACCTTCACAACGTTTTCTGAAAACATCTCAAATGGTCTCATTCTTCCCCATAAGCAAATTTCCACCATAAACAACGCAATGTTATTGAGATTTCTCCACAACTACTAAACAAGTCGTTTTAATGAGAGAAAGAGGAGGACAGCACAACATTTATGTCAAATGTGATACTGCACGATCTCTGTTGTGCTCATGGCAAAAAATACAAGTTCCTCCTCAGTCTTAGAAAAATGGGATTCCGTACCAAATGAACAGCCATCCGAACCCATTTTTAAAACCCCTTCACCTTTTTGGAATCAGGATTTAATATACAGAAGATCTAGACAAGTACGTGAATCCACACCTGGTGTTGTCACAGATGGGTTTAACTTGTATACTTACAGGTGTGATTTAGGCTCTGTCACGACCCCAGAACTCAGCTGAACTTTAATCATCCAGCAAGTGCTTATGCCCTCAAAATACCTTCACAACGTTTTCTGAAAACATCTCAAATGGTCTCATTCTTCCCCATAAGCAAATTTCCACCATAAACAACGCAATGTTATTGAGATTTCTCCACAACTACTAAACAAGTCGTTTTAATGAGAGAAAGAGGAGGACAGCACAACATTTATGTCAAATGTGATACTGCACGATCTCTGTTGTGCTCATGGCAAAAAATACAAGTTCCTCCTCAGTCTTAGAAAAATGGGATTCCGTACCAAATGAACAGCCATCCGAACCCATTTTTAAAACCCCTTCACCTTTTTGGAATCAGGATTTAATATACAGAAGATCTAGACAAGTACGTGAATCCACACCTGGTGTTGTCACAGATGGGTTTAACTTGTATACTTACAGGTGTGATTTAGGCTCTGTCACGACCCCAGACCTCTCTTGTGTTATAGGAGCAAATCAGATCCACCCTTCACCGAGTCTGAACTCTACTAGCAGTAGATATCTACCACCTTCATCGAAATTACTTGTCAGGGACCCAAATACGCTGCACAGTATTGGAAGGGGCACAACATACTGGAGTTATTTAACTCCAGAAGTAGGACATGGACTTGTCAAAGGTTTCAGAAAGCTGTATAATCCACAAATTGACCCATTGTCAGCTTCATATTTTTATAGAGGGGTTGTTAGGGATACTCTAAGAAGAGATATTCCAAATGAGGAAGTCAAAATGTGCATGCAAAAAGAGAGACCGAGATATTCACATTGGTACCACGAACCACAAAGTCATAGAATCTGCTCTAAAAGAGATCGTGAGAGACATTATGTGAAAAACAACCCACTGCTAGGTTCTTTATTACATACAGATTCTAATAAAGAATATTTTAAACACAATATTCAGTACAACCATCACCAGCGGCTCGATTTGAATGACTCTACTCATGCTGTGCCTGAAGAATCACAGCGGGAAAGTGAAAAGCAAACAAGAGAGGAGCTCCCCCTGCTGGTCTGGAGAGAAGAAGCAGAAAAACACAATCACCAAGCAAACACTAGCTCACAGTCTAAATCCTCCTCTTCTGCCCTTTGGGTTCTCCGTCGCTTTGCAGAAGGCACTTTGGTGGAGCTCGAGGGCGGCCGGCTGAAGCGGGTGGAGGATTTAAAGATGGAGGATTTGGATCTGTGTGCTCAGTTACATCCTGAGCTGACACTGAAGCGTTTCACTGTGTTGAAGATGACTCCCTCACAGACCCCAACGCTCTCATGTTTACATGTGGAGATTGAGCATGACCACTCACGGGTAAGAAAGAAAATACTCCTGATTTGCTGCACATTGGATTTTAAAGGGGTCCTATTATGCTCTTTTACAAAGTCTTGATCTTGTTTTGGGGGTGTACTAGAACAGGCTTTCATACTAGGTTGTTCAAAAAACACATTATTTTTCACATATTTTACATTATTACAACACCTCTCTCCCCAGTCTGGCATGAACGGCTCGAATAGTTCCTGCATCAAATGAAAGCCCGCCTTCTGAAATACGAAATGTGTTGTGATTGGTTAGGTGGGCCAGTGTGTGTTGTGATTGGCACAACTGTCGGGAAATGTCATGCCCCTTACCATAGTCGCCTGCGAGCTTCAGTGTAAATATCGCGTCAAAATCAAATCAATTTGAGCGCGATTTAAAGTGGATGATTGTAACCACTCTAAGTTCGTCTGCCTTGGGAAAGCTAGCATGTCTCCGACATAGTGATAACACTCATTGCCTTCTCTAGTGCAGCTCAACCAGGTCTCGTCCCATTCGTGGATATTTGTGATATCACAAATCCCGGAAAATATGCGTTGTAGTCCAAACGAGTCGTTCATTGTAGTTTTTGAAAAGTGATTTCTGTTAAATAAAATATCTTCTTTTGAATTGGACTTTGAGCTTTGTAACTTTGCAGATCTTTTTTATGCTCAAATAGCAACATTACAGACTAACTAAAGTTGAAAAAGCATAATAGGACCCCTTTAAAGGAATCAATAAATCTTACTTTTCAAACTGTCTGTAAAACACAACAGAAAATATGTCCTGCCTCGGCTATTTTTGTGTTTTGAACACAGTTCTGTCATGACAACTCTCAGAAAGATTAGTATGATAATATACCTGGCAATGTTAATGTGTTTGGTCTTGGCAGAATAGATCTGCTCTGCTGCTTCTGCTGTGGCAGAGCAAGTACCAAGACTTGCGACTGCCAATACATCCACAGACATGCTACTACTGTGAGCATGTAAGAAATACTACTGTTGCACATATAACGTACATGAAATTACCTCGTAGCAGAACTATACAGGTGGAGCTGGGGAAGGTGGAGGGTTTCTGAGGAATGTTGCAAAATACTAAGCAAACACTGGCCAAGTGTTTGAATGTTGAACATTCAAAGCTCATTGGCTGCTGATGCAAAAAAAAAAAATTCAGAGAATCACGAGAGACATTATGTGAAAAACAACCCATTTCTAGGTTCATTACATACAATCTAATAAAGAATATTTTAAACACAATATTCAGTACAACCATCACCTGCCGCTCGATTTTAACCATTCTACTCATGCTGTGCCTGAAAAACCAAAGTGTGAAAGTGAAAAGCAAACAAGAGAGGACCTCCCCCTACTGGTCTGGAGAGAAGAACCAGAAAAACACAATCCCCAAACAAACACTAGCTCACAGTTTAAATCCTCCTCTTCTGCCCTTTGGGTTCTCCGTCGCTTTGCAGAAGGCACTTTGGTGGAGCTCGATGGCGGCCGGCTGAAGCATAAATTAAATTACTATTAACATAAATGAAATTACCCTTAGCAGATCTATACAGGTGGAGCTGGGGAAGGTGGAGGTTTTCTGAAGCATGCTGCAAACTACTAAGCAAACACTGGCCAAGTGTTTAAATGTTGAGCAGCAAAATCATTGGCTGCTGATGCAACAAAAACAGGGATGGACATAATAAATAAATTATGACACACTTGTCATTTTCTGGACAAGAATGTCTTTAAAATATTCACATTTTCTCTGCAGTTGTCACTGGAGGTGAGTGAAGGGCTACCCTTCTTCGTTTGCGGTCATGGCTGGTCCTCCTGTAACCCTCAACATACAAGTCAAACCTGCAGACTACAATGCCGCCAACTAAAGGTGGGTGACGTGTGCCTGGCACTGACGCATATGCCCGCATCTTCATCTAAGCCTGCCAATCAGAGCCTAGCTGAAGTTGGTGGAGATCACGCGGTCCCAAAGTGTCATGCCGAAAACAACCCCACAATGCAGAAAAAACATCAATCAAGAAAGAGACACTTCACAGCTCCTGAACTCAGGGAAATTTCCAAGGTACACAACATCGAAGATTGAGCAGCTAAAGGCTAAGTCATATATTGTATAATTTTTTTATTTTATTTTAAGTTTTCATTTACTTTTTTTATTGTACATAAGTCTTTGTACATTGTAAATACCATCTTTTGCAAATATAACTCTGTACATAGTAACTGCAATGTTACCAATTCAATTACACTACCGTTCAAAGGTTTAGGGTCAGTGAGTTTATTTTTTTTCAAATAAATAAATATTTTTTTAAAGACAATATTTTATTTATTAAATTGGTCAAAAGTGGCAGTACATTTATTTTTACATTGCTAGAAATAAAATCTATTTAAAATATATGCGTTTCTTTTACACTTTCTATTCATCAAAGAATCCAGCAAAAAACTTATCATAATTTCCACAAAAATACTAAGTAGCACAATGTATTTCAGCGTTGATAATAATAAGAAATATTTCTTGAGTACCTGTACCATATCAGCATATTAAAATAATTTATGAAGTATCATGTGACAGACTGACAGGACATGAAGACTGGAGTAATGGCTGCTGAAAATGTACTTTTGATATAACAGGAATTCAATCTTGAAAAATATTTTAATAAAAAAAAAAACAATGTAATATAATATAATAACATTTCTCAATATTACTGTATTTTTGATCGAATCAATGCAGCATAGGCGAGCATAAGAGACTTCTTTCAAACATTAAAAATTAATTAATTAATATCTTACAGACCCCAAAACTTTTGAACAGTAGTTTATTTTGTCACAAAATACATATCAGTCTCCTTACAACATTCTTACAACAACTAACAACAACAAAATTGGATATTACAGTAGTTATTTTTTGTTTTGCAGTCTATAATTTCCTGTATGCACATGCACTGGTATCAAGAACATGATAAAAAGCCTGTACAATATCTGATATTAATATCTGATAACTTTTTGACACTGGACTTCATGGACTTCTGTTAAATTGGTTGGAAATCTATATACCTGTGTACTTCTAAAAGCTGACAAAATAAACCTAGCATATATATGCAAATAATATTTATGACATAATTTCCTGCTCGTGTGTGTGTGTGTGTGTGTGTGTGTGTTGTGTAAATATATATATATATATATATATATATATATATTTGTCCAATAATATGCTTTCTATAATGGGAATATAAAATAGTCATAAATTATTTTACTATAGAATAAATTATTTTAGAAATGCATTATTATACATTTGAAAAATACTGTATATGTTGTTGTAAAAATACCACCTGCTTCCAACTAGCAAATCATGGGCTAAGTTTAGAATATATGTTTCCATGCTACTTTTATTTTCCTCATTATAGCATAGAAGGCAACCCATAGATCTGATAAATAAACCTGACATCATTCCCGTTCATCATAATGACAGCTGCTTTGCTGCAACAAGACCTCCCAGATGTATATAACTTCATGAGATAAGCAGAACCCACTTGCTGAATCAAACATGCAATATAATGAGGGCATGTAACAATAATATAGCATGCTACTGTTTAAAAGATTTGCATAATGCATACTGTTTTACATCCTATTTCTGAACAAGGTATCTATGTAATACCTAATGCCTGGTTAGTTAATCATTAACATTCTCAGGTCCAAGTAGAACCCCTCCCATAAAACTACGCAAAACATAATTCCATAGAATATTTGCATTTGCATTGTTTGATTAATGAGATTTGGTCACTTTGGGATTTTTTGTTTTACAATTTTCATAATGAAAAAAAAAACATATTTTCTTCACAACATGGAGGAACAAACTGTATACGTTTTTCAGCTCTCCAACCATCTGGTTTTGAAGGCCATCTTTTCCACCAGTGACTCTTTGAAGCACAGCTACAATGTTGTATTGTATCGATATTATTGGGAACAGCTGCACGGGTCACATTTTCGTCTGCCAAAATCTAACGCACCTGCTCCTATTTAGACAGTTTCATTTTCATTTTATCATTTGATTTATTCCTAATGTTCAGATCATAACCAAATGCTCTCCCCTGATACCGCCCACCTGCTGGCCTGGCCGCTCTTCACAGGCGAGTGATGACTCTGATACTGCAGGTGGACACACTGACCCTTGAGATGACCCACACACATTCGCACTCTTCACAACAAAGGGTTCATTCACTAATGGTGTGTACGTAAATCCTGTGTGTGAACATTTGAACACATAATTAATCAATAAGTTGCCATAAGGTGTGTTTCAACATGTTCCCTCTTTTAGGATAATTTGGTCTTGTGCAAGATCTGAAATTTATAGGCTAACTAATGGACTCCAGAAAGATTCCATCCCATTTTTTATGTGTACTCTTATTTGTTGTCTGATTAAAAATTACTTAAATCCTTGCTTTATTTAGTCTTAATTATAAAAATAATTGCTGATGTATTTTTAATTACATATCACATTATCTTACAGTAGTTATAAAATGGTAAAATTAAGCATTTCCTTTTCTCTGTTTTTTCAGTGACCTTTAGCTAGCAAGATAACAGCTTAGCCTATTAGCTTAGCATAGCACTAAAAGCTATTCTGATTAGCTAAAACAAGATACCATGGTAATAACACAACTATTAGTAAATGAGACCAAAAGAGAACAAATTCACAGAAAATAAATTACCAGTTGCGCTGTAAACACTGACTCTTCTGAAACCCTTCAAAGGCCAAATACAGGCACATGGCTTTTTATGAACTGAATGACTGATAACTGCTGAGAGAAAACACATGTTCTTTCATGTATGTGACGAAACCAAAGTGATTCCAAGGCAAAATTGAGTTGCATATTTTCTGCAGTCCTGTTTAATCGAGTGCTGAACATCTGTGTAAGGGTTTGTTGAGTGTCCTGAAAGAGCGAAATTAAAAACCATCGCTTTGACTCACTGTTACGAACACCCATCATTTGCATTTCTATTTCACATCTCGTGCAAAATACAGTGTGTCTAAAAGTCTGCAACCACATGGAAATTCTGTGATTGGTTATCTAATTTAAACCTGGAAATAACCAGAATTTTTAATAACCAGAATGAAGTAAAGAGATATTAAAAATTCTGAATTCTTCCATTGAAACACATAAGATTCTCAATTTTTTCCCCCATTCCCGTTCATTTTAACTCACATTGTTGTGCTTAGTTGTTAACAGAAGAAAAAAAATTAAATAAGAAAATCCACAATAGAAACATTTTTACTAGTGGTCTCAGACTTTCTTATACGTTCAAGATAAGTCATGGCAGGAATTTTCCAGGAATTACTTTAGTGAATTCATGCTAGTGTTTTTTGTAAAGAAGTCTCTATAAAGCAATGTGCTTAAATCCACTGCCTTTTCCCCGATCAGTCTGGTTAAATCTCTAAGGCCAGTTCTTTCTCTCTGTATGTCCTCTTTGATATTCCAAACTTGGCTCTCTGTGCAGAAATGAAAGCCAGAACACCACACACTTGACTCAGCTGTGGTCAACCTCATACAGTTCCAGGAGTTTTGAATTTTAAATGAAAATGTATGCTTTGGATGTACACTCCTCTAACAAAAGAGTCCAGTTTTGCTCCAGTAATGAGTCTCTTTCCTCTCTAGGCACTTGAAAAGTATTTGCATCCCTTATTTTTTCCAGGGCATGCGTAGTAATTAGTGGCATCCACAGGCTCTGACGACCATGTTGCGGTACTTTTTCAGTATTACATTGGAACTGTCATCAAAGTACAAAACGGAGATTCCATGTAACTGAGTAGGAGCACAGCAGGGCTTTGGGACTGTTTCTGGGTTTATGAAATGGACCTAGGATAAGCAGAGAAACACATGATTTGACATGATTTCATTGTAACATAATTATAACTGCAGAACATGAGTATATAAAATATTGAATAGTCGAATTAAACTAATGACCATCAAACTCCTCAGAGAACTCTGCAAAGTATACGCAATTATACACAGTTTGATGTTATTGACATGTCGCCATATTCGATTTGGGCTTTGATCAATCAATAGATTTTATTTAAGAGGGAATAACCAATTAATTTGGTTCTGTTTTGGATCTCATTGACGTCCAAAACATTTAAATATCATTATATAAGAAACACAATCATGTGAGTTTGATATTACACGGGGGTTTGTTAAAGATTACCAAATTTTCATTTCGGGGTAAACTATTCCTTTAACACAGAAAATGACTGTGGGACTCACCAGTGTCTGTACAATAGCATGGTTTGTGGCATTCATATAAGAGTTCAAGGGGAACACACATTCCCCCTCACAGTAGTATGCAGCGTAACCCTCTGGAGCAATGATCCAGTCCTGGAAACACAAGAAAGATGAGAAAGTTTAGAGGAGATAAAGGCCCGCAATGAAAGAGGAGTCTAAAACAGGAAGCTGATCACAGTACCTGCCATCCCAGATCTCTAAAGCTGACATAGAGTTCATGCTTCTTGCAGCCCTGTTTGGGGTCTACACTGGAACCCTCTGCATAGAACAGGAGGAAGAATAAATATGTAGCACTTTTGTTAATAACACATTAATAAACTGTATGCTTATTAAGTATGAAGCTATATATTTCTGGTAGAAATTAAAAAGCCTGAAAATTAAATTACAACAATGAACTAACACAAAGTTAGTAATAAAGTGTCACCTGCGGCCTCAGCTGTCTTCAAAGCCACCTGGCTGGGCGCAACACCAGGTTTGGGGTTTTTAGAGCGGTGGGGACCCCTCTGTTTGTTTCCTGATGCTGAGCGAACACTGCGGAGATGGATTCCTGACGCTTTCAAAAACGCCACCATAAATGGCTGCTTATTCCGAGGTCCAGTGCTGCCCACCAGACCTGCTCTCCTTGGGTTCATTCTTTCACCTGCAGAGGGCGACAGTGACAGTTCTGTCCATGAGTTCGAATACATACAATTCTGAAATTCTAAACATCACGTCATTCCAATAATTTGAATAATTTGTCAACTGTTTGGGTGTCCAGAAAATCACTGGCGCGCCCTGATGTTTCTGATGTGAATATCTACTTTTGTGTTTCAAAGAATAAAGAAATGTTTGGAACGACATGAGGGTGAGTAAATGATGACAGACGTTTCTATCCCCATCCCAAATGGCCATTTGATTGTTTAGGATGGTAGTTTGGCAGGTTGTGTTATAAAGTTATCTTGAAGATGCTCACCGTATGCGGTTTCCAGAGAGAGCTGCAGTCCCAAATTCTGACCTGGGTTTATAACCCAGTGGTTAGTGGTGACCGTGAGGTCAAATACCAGCCATCCCTCTTCTGCCGCCCATACCACTTGTGAGTCTAGCAGGTACAGCTCCCTACAAAGAGGTCAAATATGGGTCAATAGCTCTTTATTACAAACGCAAAAAGTGGATATGATCACTGAAACAATAAAAAACACCTAGGTTTTACATTAGTGCTCTTTACCCATGCTAAACCCAAAAACGCAATGCTAGAATGTTCTGGGATTACTGGTCTAAGTCTACGTTTCACATTGATAGTAATGGTAGGATCAATTTTATACAATTTAATGGATAAAAAAGGTCAACTGTCTGTTGTCAATCATGTATAAAGCACAGCTCACGTAGAAATAACTTTCAAACTGTTGGTCAACGCGGCGAATCCGAAAGTCTTATCTCAAACCTGCTGCGAAATTTGCATGGTGAAAACTTTCGATCTAATGTGAAATTCCTGATTGTGTAGATTCCTACGGAGCCCCGCACATGGCATGCATGAAAAAAATAGTAGGCTAAATCGTGTGCACGCTTTACTATTTAGTTCCGTCGATTTATAAATTGTGCACAGGATTTACTAATTCGTTCCCTCGATTTGCTAAATCGTGCACACGATTTATAAATCGAGAGAACTAATTAGTAAATTGTGTACACGATTTAGCAAATCGAGGGAATGAAATCGTAATCGTGTCCACGTTTTAGTACATCAAGGGAACTAATTAGTAAATTGTGCGCACGATTTATTTATTTTTTCTTGCATGTCATGTGCAGGGCACCGTAGATTCCCATTGAAATTATTAGATTTTGCAAAAAAATAAAAAATTGTCAGACAATGTAAATATGACCGCACATTAAAATGTCCACCACAGTAAATAACCCTCAGAGAGACTTTCACTTCAGTTGTTTAAAAACACCCTGTTCACATAATGTAGTCAAATTTGAGATACTATTAGCATCATTGAGGTTTTCTCTGCAGACAAGTTTACAAACTGCAGAAATGAGATGCGAAAATGCCATGACATGCCAGGACTTGTTGTCCTTCTCAGATACAGATACCACAAAATAAGCTCTACTCCATGAGATAAGAACTTGAGGTCTGGCTGATACGAGCCATGAAATCAAAAACAACTGACGCAGCGCAGGCAACAACAAGTTCCCAAGATAGCGTCAAAGTTCGTTCTTATTAAATGTGATGTTTCAGAGATCAGATTGTCCTCCGGTGATGAAAACAGGGCTTCTGGATGGCTCTCCAGAACAATGACTTGACTTACAGGTAGGATTTCAGACCTTGAGGCCAACAAGAGACTAGGTCTTTATGTTCCTCCTGTCTAGTCACCTTGCTGTCTGTGCACTTCAACGGGGCAAACCGTCTCTGCATGACAATAGGAGAGGTGCAGGAAGGATGATTCACAATGGGTGGTCTTCACAGGGAATGTGTGCGTCGGGGGTGGATAATGCTTTAGTGTGCTTGTAATTTAGAACAGGCAATGGAAACCTCAAGAGAGACAGTCTGTCTGAGCATGTCTCACCTGGAGGACTTTTTCAGGTTATCCGCTTTACGGACACAATCAGAAACTTTCCAAGGAGGTGTGATCATGGATGAGGGAATGAAGGGTAAATAATTTCGGGTCGAGGAATGGGGGGTTTCTCCAGATGTCCGGGGCGGAGAACCTCCCTTCCACTGAGGACTCTGCATCTCAATTATTGACAGTAATGGTTCTGTAATGGTGGCTGCTCTCACTGCTTGTTAGCGGCCACACCGTAAATCAGATTGAGGAATTCTGTGGGAGCCCTGGCACTAGACATGTACCGTTGGGCAGACAAATCAGTGTGTGGTGTGTGTGTGTGTGTGTGTGTGTGTAAGTCCATCACTCCTACATTTAGGCTAAAAAGTGTGGGTGGTGGCATATGTTTCATTTCAGACATGAAATGTTTTGTTTTTTTTATTATTATGCCTGCAGGCCTTTGCAAACTACTCTTTTAAAAACCCAACCAACGAGAACATACCAAAGTCATGAATTAGCTTTTACATATCTGAAAAATTATATCCTTGACTTACACAATAAATAACCAAACCATTAAATGCCAAGGGCAAACAGATGCACATCCAAAGTCAATGTGAAAAACTTACTTTACTTGCATAATCGGACCTATTTTAGAGTAGAACAGGGAATTGATTGGATCATGAAAGTGGGTGTTAGGTACCACAATGGACAAGGAGGTTGGAAAAGAGTGGTTGAGATGGGATTTGCAAAGTCAGCCGAAAAAGAATATGGCTTCCAAGATGAAACAATTAATTACATTTTGGAATATCATGAACGATTGAATCATGCACAGTTGAACAAGTAATGTTCTGTATGATGTCAAGGACTTGAACGGCCAAATACAATTATGTTTCTATGTATTTTATAATGACATACCTTTTGGGCTGCTGTTGGAGCACCTGGAACACACTGACACGGAAAGTCTCATTTTCATAGCGCTCATGTACAAAGTCCTTGTAGATGCGGAGCTCCGCAGCTGTCACGGTTTCCCCCGCCGGTATGCGGGACAGGTCAAAACGAAACTCTCTGTGGTGCTGATGATAGAGACGGAGGTCTTCATCTAGATCCACTACAGAAAAGGGAAGGTAAATTTAATGGTCAGTATATACTATATTATATTAATGTAACTGTCCTTAAAGAAAAAGTCATTTCTATTATACTTTCATCATTCAAATATTATAAATAATTTATTCATCCAGCTATACTTCATTATATTGATAAAGTTTTTTAAAATGTTTTATATTATTTGTGGCATTTTGGCCACAAATGTCTTCTTCGAGGTGTCTCCTTCACAGCCGTGGGTTTGCAGCCCATTATTAATAAGATCCTTTTTTTTAATGTTTTATATCATAAACCAGCCAGTTGAATAAAAGCCTTTTAATTTTTTGAAGTGTGACATTTTTAGATTGTATTTTTCCCTATTAAAGAGAACCTTCAGATATATGTAACAGAACATCTGAGCATATTGAATTGAATTATTTAAATGTGACCCTGGACCACAAAACCAGTCATATGGGTCAATTTTTCGAAATGGAAATTTAAACATCACCTGAAAGCTGAATAAATAAGCTTTCCATTGATGTATGGTTTGTTAGGATAGGACAACAATTGGCCGAGATACAACTATTTGAACATCTAGAATCTGAGGGTGCAAAAAAAAAATCGAAAATATTGAGAAATATTGTTTCTTTAAAGTTGTCCAAATGAAGTTCTTAGCAATGCATGTTACTAATCAAAAATTAAAATGTAATATATTTACAGTAGGAAATTTACAAAATATCTTCATGGAACATGATCTTTACTAATATCCTAATGATTTTTGGCATAAAAGAAAAATCTATAATTTTGACCCATACAATGTATTTTTGGCTATTGCTACAAATATACCCCAGAGACCTAAGACTGGTTTTGTGGTCCAGGGTCACAAATATATTTTTATTATGTAATTGAGGTCTATTTTGAGTGACTGATGAATTTACATATTGCCTTAAAAATGTTAAAAAGCTCATGAGCTCATATTAATTGGAATTTTACATGGACAATTTCTATGAATCTGTGCTTGCAAACTTGTGTGTAATATGTAGCCTTAGGATGTAACATTTCCTGCCTCGGCTAACTGTGCGTGAGACACATATGTGTGAGCTGGTTAAAAAAATCATCTAAATTTGGTTTGGTCCGAATGCAAACTACGAGCTTTTCTTTTGTCTCGTTTGACTTCACAGTACCGCTGCCAACCAATGAGCACACACACTGACACCACAGCATAAGTCACTGCACCAGACTTCATTCTGTCAGAAACGCTGTGGAGTCACACTGAGCGCTTACACTTGATTGCCTCACCCACATCACTGTGTCCAAAAAAGAAATGTTTGCTTCCATAAGCTGGTGACTGATCTGGGCGCTGAGTACCCTGGGGACCGAAGCTGGGGGAGAAACCACAGGCCCTGCACCCACCCACCATAGACTTCAATCACACACATGTGCCAACCACAAGAAAAGCTAAAGGCCTGGCCCGGAAACCAACGGTGCCCCGAATATACATATACGTAATGGATACACATGCACATTCAGGCTGTATATTGGTGGCTCCTCGCAGCGCTAACCTGAGAGACCTGTTAACTGTGGTAAAATAATCTAATTCCGGATGAGGAAGAGGTCTTGAGTAGCATCTGGCTTGTCCCAAGTATACCAGACATGGTTGACCACATCTGGGAGAAGGTTGTCACCATCCTGTTGAAAAGACCAGCATATGTTGGGTTGTGGATGCTGGGATCACCACCAGCCTTCTCAAGCAGCTTCACCAAAGGGGCCAGCTTGAACAGCACCACTCCAGCATAACCAGCAGGAAAGTTCAAAGTGTTCAAAGCTAGTCTTTTTAGTAGGGTAGGCCTCATGTCCTCTTTTTTGGCATCTTAATCTGCGTCAATCCACGTCCATGAACACCAAGAGCGACTAAAATAACGTATCTCAATGAGTGCAGAGGAAAGAATTATAATGAAGTCTCGGTCAACACTGACTTAACCCCAGTGTTGTATCAACCCAGCCCAAACCCAGCTGAGCCTGCCGATCCTCAGAATTTCCAGCCTGATGGTGGCATAAACATTTCCTGGAGGTTTCGTGCAGCTTTTACAACCAATCTGTCATCCTTGAGTTCCACCCTTCCACCCATTCCAAGCTTTTCAAGTGACCTCCTGCAGGTATGCAGGGAATCTGTTATGACGATTCCTCTTAATTTTATGCACATCCTGTCTGTAAGTTCATGACATCAAGTGCTAAGGAACAGCGATGCACTTGAGTCTTTTCCAACTTCTCACTGTCTTGCGAGAGCATGATTATTGGGGGAAGCACTCAGAGAGGAAAAACTCTGAGGCATGCACATACTCAAAATAGCGAGTCATTTGTTTGACCGCAATTAAACAGTGGAAAGGAAAACATGGGTATTTTATGAAGGCAATAATTGCTTGTAAGGTTTGGTGTGTTTATGTGAAAGGCCATAAGATGCAAAGATCAGATATGCATGTCGCACCATGTGCTGTGTTTTAACACTTAGCTCTTGATCAGGGGACTGGAATGAGGGCCAATACACTTGGCAGAAAACAAAGTTTTAATTGTTATAATCTCTGTTGAGTAAAAACAGTCATTACACTCACAGATGCAAGCGTAAGCCTTTTCCGCTGTGGGATATGGGCTATCTATCAATTAAAGATTTTAATCGAATTAATTACGGCAATTAATCTGTCGGTCGCATTTTATTGCGTACATCAACATTTGGCTAAAAAAGCTCATAAATGATCATTCAAAGATCATGAAAAAAAAGTGCGTTTACAAGAATAGACTTTAGAAGACAATAACAGGATGTTCTATTGTTTAAATTCCAGGCTGAATGCTGATCATCAGACAATGAAAAGTGTGTTTTCTGAGCAGAGCTGAAAAACTAATTGGAGGTCTAATCGGCTTTTGGTGCCGATGCTAGAAATCTGATAGAAGATCTGCTTACTTTCTTTAAAATCGGCTTATGAACATAAACAGATGGATTTGTACACTGCTTATTGTGCATGCTTCTACACTGACTTAAGAGTTCGCTGGAATTTGGATTAACAATTCACATAAGCAATCACTGTTTGTTTATGTTTAGTTATGGTAATCTTGGTTGACTTTTATCTTATATAGGCCTTATGCTCCATGTCAAAAACTTCATTCAGCTGTTTTAGTTTCAAATCTACAAGGCCAGGTCTTGTAAATGATTCCGATAAGAAAGATTTTGGTGGATTTTTACAGTTTTCTTAGTAGGAGCATCAGTGACAAACTCAGATAAACATGGAAAACTGGAGTCATTTTTTACCACAAGTTGCGCTATAAGGTCACAGCCAGGTTGCTGGAAACCACAACCTCTCTGCAAATTAAAACTAGAAAAGTAGCACACATTGATGACAAAGCATTGTTTAAGAGTTGAAAAGTAAAGACAGAACTTGAAAGTAAAAACCTGAAGGTCATACAGGCCTTTTTTCACCATAATATGAAAAGGAAAAGGTTTGTCAAAAACCGATTTGGATTGTTGGCCTAAGAAAGCCTTGCCTGGAAGTTTAAAACAGTTTGAAGGTTATTTAAACATTGTGTAGTTTGATACATGAACAGTTTGAAATTTGAAGGTTATATAAACCTTTAGTATAGTTTGAAGAGAGATTTGAGGTTTGAAGAGATGCATGTCTTTATAGGAGTTTGCTAAGGCAGTTGCTTGACAGGGTGTTCCGACTAGTTACTTACAGATAGATAGATGATAGATACTTTTGATGAAATTCCCAAGAGGTCACCCAAAACGTGCATTATTTTCCACTTCTAAACGCAGCATACGCTGCAGCTGTCATTTGTGCTGGAAGGTATTGCAGCTGTATGGTGAATTACAGCGCATTGGAATACTGAAGACAATATAAAGACAAGAACTGGGTTTGAGAAATGCTCAAGGAAGTCACTGACCAGATCGTGCACTTCTGAACTTAATAAATACTCACACTTGCAAAAACATTTGCATCATTAGTTTCACACAGCTGCATTTACATTCACATCTAAGCCTAAAATCAATGCCCCGTCATTCAAGTATTCAGCATCTCTTTTGACCACACTTAACACACATTAGAAGGTCTAGTCTTGAAAGCAAGAGTGTTTGGATGATGTATGTGACCCTCCATGTCTACTGCCCTCAGCGCTCTTCAAAAATGCCTCCCTAAATCCTAGTCATGCGAAACAAAGCCCCATTAAACCCCATGTCTTAGAGCTTTGAGGGGATTCTGTGGAAACTGGATATGTGCTTGCTGCTGTTATATTTAACCGTGTTGAACAAGTCGATTTAGAAAAGTAAATGCTAATAACGATAGTGATTATAATAATAATAAATCATATTTTCTCAATCTCTCGGAAATGGCAAAAAAAAATACTGCAAAACACATTATTTGTGTATGAAATGACTGATGGACAGCTGCGAAATAAAAATGAATACATTTACTGTATATAAAAATCAATGTAATAAATTTAAATAAAAATAAATACATTTAGCTGCTACTAAATTTGGGGATACATTTTCTGAACACATTGCGCTAAAATATTAGCTATGAACTATGATTAATAACATACATGATCTCATTCATACCTAAATATAATTTAGAATATAAAAATGTAAAACTAATTAACAACAAAATAATCCCAAATGACTGCAAGTACCATTTTATCATAAAACACTCATAGTATTTTTTTTAACAACTATAAGAATCAAGAGGGAAAAGAACAAGAAGGTTTGGCATTGCCAAAAAGTCATAGTTCTCAAGAATACAGCCAAACTGATTTATGATAAGAAGAGGGAGAAAGATGGAATCCACCTAGGAACAGATAAGATCCTCTTTGATAAACTGATTAAAGTAGAAACTGATCTAACATTTGAATCTAGGAATCATGTTTGGTACCAAATCAAGTAATCCCATTAGCAATCCATCCACACATTTAGGCTACTTCAGGTTTTTTATTTATTTATTTTATTGTTTTTATAGATTGTATATCATAAAGCGCTCACCCAGATTGACAAAGCTCATCACCATGTCGGCATCACTGAGAAAGCGACTGTCCTGTTGGGTCACCATCGGGGGTCCCGGGGTGGTGTACGCCGGTTTATAAGAGTCCTCCAGGATGGCGTTATTATACAGATCAAGCATGAACATGGGAGCCGCGGTGTGCCTCTCCTGCAGGAGCGGACGGGGCCGGTGCGGCAGCCCGAGGATGGAGAGGATCTCCCGCTGCATCTCCCTGCGCTCCTGGCTCTTCAGCCGCCGCTGGAGGAAGCTGGACTGAATGTCATTATCCAGACTGAAGTTTGCTTGCATTGCGTCGGCGAGCGCGCTGCAACCACACGCCACTATCAAAGCTGAGATCAGCTGCACTGCAATCATATTTAATAACTTATTCTTCAAAATAAAGTCCTGATAATAAAGAATAAGTCCTGAGCTGACAGTAAGTCTTGCTACTTCGTTTGATTATATCACGAAGTTGAGTTGGTTTTAAATACACTGACTGTGTTTAATAATCCAATCCAGAGATAAATGCAGCATGATGTGTAAAGTTGCATTGATGGTCTCACGCTTTAAATAGCCCGCTGCAGCTCGTGGGTGGGGCGGGCGCACATGGGCTGTCTTTTAGTAGCCTACACAACAACATAAAACGACTAGTTTGCTGGGAATTATGTTCTAATTAGTACAGGCACATTTGCACATCACGAAAATTAACCATGTTTTATTATAGTAAAAGTGTAGTAACCATGTCTTTTTTTCTTCATCAGATTGATTAACCACAGTTTTACTACAAATACCAAAATAAAACCAAAAAGCCATGGCTACTATAGTTAAACCATGGTAACCACAAATTAACCATGGTCTTGCTACACTAACCATAGTTTAACCATGGTATTTGTAGTAAAACTGTGGTTATACAAATGGTAATCAGTGCACCAAAAACCATGGTTACTACACTTTTACTATAATAAAACCATGGTTAATTTTCGCAAGGGATGTTATTATTATTAGGGATCAGTTTTACCTCTTTGATAGCTCAATGATGCAAACTGTAAGTAAATGGGCTAAATAAATAGCTTTTTTTTTTTTTTTTTAAGTGAGAAGACTTTGCCTCTGGTCATGTGACTATTTACACCATCTAAAAAGTTTGCATTTTCCTTTAGCCTACAGTTAACAACTGTGTAAAGTACACCGGGCTGCCTTTTAGTAAACAGCGACATTAACTGTTGAGAATACTATGATAGTATTAGTAAAGACACACTGATATTTGGCATCAGTTCTGTCAGAACCACTATCGTCAAAGATGATTGACAATTAGCATACAGTTTGGATTGGCGGTATGGTTCTGTTCTGGGCAAGAACTCCCTGCAGCCTAGCATGGATGAGAGCAGGGAGAGCAGCGATAACCCCCCAGGGTAAACAGAACAGAACTAACATAAATGTATTGCAGATATTGTTAAAGTTCAATCATTTTATGTACACATTTTAGAATTAGTCTGATTCAAGAATAATCAGAAGGCTGAATCCCGACTGACAGAGGAGGAGTTGGGGATGGAGGAGGGTAATTAGCTATTGAGCAATGCGAAAACTGCTGATAATACTGAGGGAACTTATATATGAATGGTAAACCTTGCAAAAAGTTATTACAATTATTATTATTACTACAATAAAATTTAGATATTGTTCAGTCACCAGAGTTATTTAAAAAAGAAAATGTGTTTAAAATGTTTGTTTTAATTAACTGTTTTACAGTAGCAACAATAGCTGTGGTACTTTGGGATAAACTCTCGCTACCGTGATACATTTCTGTTGACAGTTCAGCGCTATCCCTTACTCAGTTCCATAACAGAATCCTGCTTTATTTTCTCGAGGTTAATCATAGCCTTCTCCATCTGAGCACACAATTACCTCCTGACCTGATCAATGCAAACCCCAGCACATCCTTGACCTGTAGCCCACCACGGGTTAAACGTGTTTCACTCTCCGTCTGCCTTAATCTCTGTCCGATTAGGGAACAAACATCAGGCAAGTCATGACAGGACTCTGAAAGACAATGCAATGACAGCTCCAGCATGGACGATCTGGCATGTTGCTGACCACCTGCTGTGGTTAGGGCCTCTTTTCCCTGTGCTGGAGCCTGGAGACACCAGTCTGGCAACCAGCACCACCCTCCTGCTGTGCTTGCAGTCTGCGTGCAGCGGCCAGCCTGAGCCAAAAGGTCAAACGAGTCCCACACCCAGGTTAGCTCATACGTACTGCCCATGCTGAAAGGCACCAGTGATCTCACCAACTCTACTAGTCTTTCCCTGACACTTTTCCTCTGCAGACCTGGGCTGTGCTAGGGAGGCGGTTGATAGTTTGGGTGGGGGGACAACCTAGAAAGCTGTCCTGGGCCCTGTGATGAGGGTTAGGCTACACAGAAGAGAACAGGCCAGCCCATAAAAATAGCTGTTTCACTGTAAAGAACATATCTTTCTCTCTTCGAAGCTGTCTCTCCTCTTTCTGAGATATTAATGTGCACTTAAATTAGCAAGATCTGCTGTGTGTGTTTAAATGTACAGTCAGGAAATAAATACATCTGGATTCATCATGAGAATAACAATACATTGACTTTAATCAACATTATTTGATCATGTAAAGCCAACGTATGAAATAATAGTCAGAAAAGGTCATTTTTTGAAATGGAAAAGTTTAGATGAAACAAAAAAATCTAAAACAGTATCATAATTGATTCATCAGTCTTTTATGACTGATATAGGAGAATATGGAGCTCATACTCAAGGAGGAAAAACACCTCAGATTTATCCAGAGGCCCAAACTGAGGAAAAATGTGCAATTTGGTGCAGTCGCTGATATTTATGTGGCCAAAACGTAAGATGAAATTCTAATTGTAATGTATATCAATTAGCTCTGGAGCCTATAACCGTAATAGCAGACTTCTTACATAAAATGCATATGAAATGCATATTAGTTGTCACTCTATATCTCCTAATAATATTTCTTAGTAATGCTTGATATTTAAATGCTTAGTTTATGATAAAGCTTTGTAGTTTTTATTGTGGAGGCAAAATGTATGTATGCAATGCAATACAATGAATTGAGAGATGATTGAGAGATAAATATTTCTCAAAAGTATCATATTTGTTATCATATGTGTGTGTGTGTGTGTGTGCGTGTCATATTTGATACTTATATTTTAACATGATTTCTCTAAAAAGATTTATGGATAATCAAGTAAATGTTCATCTTCAAATGTTACAATATAAAAGTTCTTCTTACATTTACTTTATAAAAATTAGTAAAGATTTTACAGCAAAATGACATGTGAACCACGACCTGAAGGAGAATGTGTTTAGCATATTATACTACTAAGTATATAAACTATCAATCAGACGACAGAAAGTATAGTATTGTGTACAACAAGAGGCCTTAATTAGAGGCCTTAGAAATTGGTAGGCTATCTAATATAATATAAACCAGGTTATTGCCTTTTTATAATATGGTTTCAGTACTTAAAAATTAAAATAAGCATTGTGTTCCTCCCATGGAATTTAAGAGCTTGAGTCCTCACACTAGTTTAAACACGCCAGAAATCAGGCAACATTAAGGGGATAGTTCACCCAAAAATGATAATTCTGTCATCATTTACTCACCCTCATGTCGTTCCAACCCTGTATGAGTTGCTTTCTTATGTTGAACACAAAAGAAGATATTTTGAAGATTGCTGGTAATCAAACAGTTGGTGGTTGCCATTGACTTCCATAGTATGTTTTTTTCCTACTATGGAAGTCAATGGCAACCACCAACTGTTGAACAAGCTACTCAAACAAAGCATTTGTCAGGTGGAATCTCTCAAACTAAATCGCGCAACAAACAAAGCAAGCAGCCATTTAAAGCAGCTATATAGCCATCCAAACTGTTGTACTATTCAATATTTGCATTAATCACGTCTGCTAATTCAGAAATCACTTTAGATAATCGTATCTGTTTTAGTATCAAATATAATCGAAATTAGATTTTTAAAAATCACCTCAATACATTTCAAAAGTACAAATATTAAAATAGCCTAAATAAACAAAGAACTGCATTAATCATTTCTATTTTAGAGTCTGCGTGATTAAAATGGTTTAGCAAGACTAAAAGCGGCACTTCACACGTTTTGAAGGGATGTTTTGCACCAGAGACACTTTTGGGGGAAGGGCTCTCTTTAATATCAGCTGTTGATGGGAGATAATCCCTCAGATGATAATTCACGACTTGAGTTTCTTTGTGCTAAAACAAAGAGCTGGGAGGCGCCCTCATGTGCTGACAGCTCATTCAGTCGTGCTCTGTATGTACTCCACTTACAAAACACAAGATGTGCTAACGTAATCACACAAATAGGCGCTAATTGTCCTACGGTGCGTGCAAGTTTGTGCGTCTCAAAGTGTGACCATGATCTGCCCCCACAGATACCTGTCCATGGATAATATGACGAAATTATTATTATCATCATCACCATCATTATTAATATTATTATTATTATTATGTGTATGGTGCGAAAAGTGTTTGGTAATGTTTTGCATTGATTCTACAATGTAAAGAAATATGTATTGCACATTTATTCATTAATAATTATGTTAACCCTTACCAAAAAGTAGTATACTTCAAGTTTATTTGAGCAAGTTATACTTAAATGTCATTTTAAGTATATTTCTGAGAAGTACATAAAGCCCATTTCTGAGAAGTACATAAAAAGTAGACTAAAAGTATACTTTCCTATTTTTAGTTTAAAAGAAGTATACTAATAGCACACTTGAATAAACTTCTTTTTCGTAAGGGAACGCGACTATGCACAACGTTTCTGTGTTTTGAGACACTGAATAAAAACATCATTGTTCTGAAAAGTACAAATCTTAACTGAATAAAGTTCACATGGAACTCTGGAAACAACAATTCATTAAATGTAGATAGGGAGGCTGTATTTAAAGAAGGTAACTTCAAAGTTAGCCTTTACTGCCACCTTTCGGACAAATTATGGAAAAACACAGAGAAATTGAAAAGCAACCAGCAAAAGTAAAAAAGTCAATGTTGCAAATGAAAGATATTGTTTATAGATTTTTTTGTATAGATATCGTAACACTGTAAATTGTTTAACCATCTAAATACCAAACAAGGATTTTACAAAACTTATTCTTCAAAAAAATCTTAGCGATGCAACACTTTCTTCAGGCATATTCTGTACATGAACTAAATGACAACAGTGACATTTAAAGGAGGACCAAACGTGGCTTGCGTGTAACACAGATGGTTTAAATGGTATATATGTAAGAAATGTACCTCTTATCCATTTAGTCTTTTAATGCTAGAACCATCGATTTATAATACATATTATTTTAGATCAGAGGTTGGAACTTGGAACCCAACCTGACGTCATCGAAACAAACGCTCACTGCGCATGCGCATGAACTATAAAAGCGCGGGTTCGCACGTTCTTTCTTCCCAGTTCCGTCTTTCTTGAGAAGGGTGAGTAATATTCACTTTGTGATTTCGTTTTTTTTTTTTTTTAAATAGTTTTTTATCTACTGGAGAAGTTTTTAAAATCACGTTCTGTAGGTGTTTTACCAAACTACCCACAGTGCTAAAGTTGTACAAATTAAAACTAAGGATTTTGGTGTAGTTCCGCGCTGAGCACGTGGCTCATTTTCGATGCACCCGGGAAGGTTCTAGACAATGAAAACTTGACTGGTTCTGGTTTAGTATTATATTATACTGTTTAGTGCATATGATTGTTAGTAAGATGGATAAACACAAGTTACTAATGTTATTCAATTGTTTTAACGTTGCATATTGGTGATCATTTAAGCGACTTTGCAGTAGGTTATTTCCAGTGGCCAAACTATCTGAGCAGCTGTATTATGAATTTCACTCTATATGTATTTGTTTTACAGTATGTGGGCTGTTGGACCATGGAGTTTTCCTATAGTGCTTACTCAGCTTTTGGTGAGTTTAGATTTCCTCTAGACTTCGCTTTAACACTTTTGGTAGCAATGATGACTGATCTTTTTTCCCCAGCAGATCGACACTGTTGACTTTGTATAACCAAAAATAAGCCATATGATCTGAGCAACCATATAGTTGCGCCAAAATCTGACGTTCATGTTTTGGAATGGCATTGACGTTTACTCCCATCCCCACAGATCATACTGGAGCCAAATGGATAACCTTAAATTCATCAGACTTTGTTTCAGAAGTCTTTAACACTCTAAAACGGGTAAGGCTGAGCATGTTCTTGGCTCATCTGGTTGCCATTTACCCGGTGCACGTGATGACTTATCTTTTTTCCCCAGCAGATCGATCGTGTTGACATTTGCTCTAAACTTTAAGCCAATTCGTCTGAAGTGCCATCAGAATAGCTTGGCATACAGCGTAGTGGTGCTTTTCTTGTTCTTAAGTCCTTTTTTTTTGTCTTTTCAAAAAGGAAGAATTCTGTAATTCAAGAGGACCACACAGTGACCCTTGATGAATGGCCACACGTGAAGGTATTTTTTCTCCAAGAGAGTGTATTTTATTTTTCCGTTCTCCAACTTAAACGTCAAGTTAAATCTAATGGTTTCTTCCTTTTTCTAGGAGTTTGAGCGATCTGTGCTCCTGAAGGCCCTTCAGTGCCAAACCCACGTGGAGCAGTGGATGAAGTACACAATGGGTTTTCTCCAAGCAGTCTAGCGTTTACCAGCCATAGGGGAGGAAATGCCTTTTGAGAGCATTAAAGTTGCTTTTATTTTGACCTACTAGTGTTCCAACCTGCTATTTTTGAAGAAGCATTCAAGTTTGTTAAATTGTAACTTCTCAGAATGCAGTCACTAATTATTGCTTGTAACTTGTTTGTTCGATGCAAGTGTAAATAGTCTGGCAGATACCTTTTACATGTTCAATAAAACTAAGCCATGAACCGAACTTCGCGTTTATGAAAATTGTTTTCTGCATTTCTCAACGGTGACCTTATAGAGGTCAAATGTATAATGCAAATCAAGCTGGCTTTTCAGTGGAGTGAAATTTGTCTAGAGGACATTCGAACTGAAATCAATTCAAATTGAGCAATTTTGCTCAAATTGAGCAACAACAAAAAAAAAAGTTATTAAATCATATGGTTTAATAAAACATTAAACCGTATGATTACTGGAGGTTGAGTGTCTAAAATGCAGGAATTTAAAAAGGTCAGATCTTCTGATTTTATTTTTTAGTCACCAATGGCGTTGTTAATGGTGCTTTTATGCATTTAACACACCAGAATTAAATTCTCTACTGCACACGGTTTTAAAGCAGTCTTTCATCTTAACAAGCAGTAGCTTTTTACATGTTTCTTTTGTCTTGTGAATCGTCACAAAGCTGGGTTCTCGAAGGTTTTACATTTAGTGAATTATACATCCACTAAAACCGAAATAACTGCCAGTATTTGTATAGGGCACTAAGAAAAGACCATTCAAACTCTTCTCAGAGTGCACCGCTCTGCTTTATATTCAAACAAAAGTGTAGTTCCCATGTGTTCTGTCCCCATTTGATTCACAGATAGTAAAAGCAATATCAATCATTCACACTTTTGTACAAAATATACAGACGTCATATAAGACGTTGGATAATATAAGACTTCAAGACATCCCACACTACAAAAACCCATTACAATACATCCACCCAATGCTGCAATAACTCTCTTTTGTGTCTGTAGTGATCCTCAATGTAACGGCAATCTATGATCCAAATAACCTGAAAACAAACAAACGCAAAACACACAAGAACACTTTAAAATATGCCACTCTCCACAAAAACATTTGTTTTCAATAGAGCATAAACATGATTATTCTGAGAGCATGACAGTTGAAAACAACAGTTTATAAAGTCAATACTCACAAGATCATGCAAAACATGATGAAAATGTTCCAAAGAGCAATGAATATGCGAAAGTACCGCAGACTCAGCAAAAACTCTCTGATGTTGTCACCTAAAGAATGCATAAGGAGTAAGATATGACCCCAGCGCTATTAAGGGGGGAAATGCAAAAACGCAGCATTTTTTATCTAATATTTCATAAAAATGCATTCCAGCTCTATGCCATGATAGATTTAGGGCCTCTGTGGTGACCTGTCAGCCGTCTGCTCACTGTACAATTAATATTAAACTGTCTCAATAATATTAAATTAACTATTATTTCATAATTAGGGATGGGCGTATCGATCCGAAGTATCGATATATCGATACCCACCGGTTACAATTGTGACTGACCATAAAATACAATTTTTCACACACTTTGCCAAAAAAAAATAAAAAATTATTATTTCAAAGGGTTACTAATGACACATCATTTGGACATTTTCATGTCTGGGAAAAATGTGGGATTAAACGGGTTAAAATGCGTTTTAAACAAAGTTATGTGGTTTTCATTACCCATTTTACTCTTAGTAATTTAATAATTTCTTAAATTTCATAATTTAAAAGTTTAGTTCAGAAGTATCGAATCGGTATCGATATCCACGATACTACCTTGAAAATTATCGGTATCGTATCGAAAACAAAATAAGGGGTATGGCCCATCCCTATTCATAATGCAACGTTAATGAATTGCTGTTACCAGTGCTGGACGATCCAGATTCATCGCCAAACCCTCGAGACTGCGTTTCTCGCTTCTTTCTGCACACAGACACCGATTAGCAAGCTATCATCCAAATGAACACTGACAGATAACATTAGTGCTTTCACTCACAGTTTAAAGTTGAGCACAGCGCCGGCGTTCATGAGCAGAGTGCTGAAAACATAAGAACATCAGTGGCATGAAGTGAGGAAAACACACTCCTGTTACACAGTGACAATAATATACCACACATATAAACATCACGAACAACTTTCTATTTAATAATAGCGCGAAATGTATCCTGCTTTAGAAAAATGTGACATTTACCCAAAAATTAAAAGATCTCCGATCATTTTGGCTGATTATATCCGCCTCGGTTCGTCTTCTTCTTGTTCGATCTTTGTATGAATACAGTATGAGTCCTCCGTTCATCACCGCCTCCTGACGGCAGATATAGGACACGACTGTCACTTTGGGCTGGGAATCGAGTCCAAAAAGAATCGATTCCTCGATTCCGAGGCGTTGGGAATCGATTCCATCAAGGGGAATCGACTCCTCATTCAGAGCCTTTTTCAGTTCAACAAAGCTTATCTCTTAAACGGAAGGCTGAACACATTTAAATTCACGAAAATAAACCGAAAGAAAACGAGTCGGTACTGATCATCTGAATTTTAGGATGCAGCCTTCCGTTTGAGAAGCACCATTCACCTCCCTCATGCTCGCTAAAAGTGATTAGAAGTCTGATTAGTTTCCTGATTCGGATAGATAGTTTTAATGAACCAGTTCAAAAGAACGATTCAGAGGTTATTTTACGGTGGAACGACAGAATAGATCATGACGTCATCGAGGGTCTTGATCTTATTACCATCTAAAATACTATTTTTAAAAACATTTCTATCAGCCAATGATAAGTCATTCTTGAGACGTGGGACAAAACAGGTCCAGCAAGGGTAACTGCTATTAGCTTTAAAAAATAAAAATATTTTCAATTTTAAATGTCATGAGGGATTAATAATAGAATGTATTTAACACAATTATCACCTTCAATTTAATTTTCTCATTATTATACCAAATCTGTGTTTCTTAATGTCCTCTCACTACATCTAAAACAGTGTGTCCACAGAGAACGGTTCAATCATTCATATGCAATAAAATTTTACCGCCACCTACTGATCTGGAGTGTGGAGTGAACATAGATTTGGTAGAGAGAAGGATATACAGTATATATTATATAAAAAATATATATTTTTTTAAATTCCACAATTACAATTTATATTCTTTCCATATTTCCTGTCCTTTTTAGATAATTGAACACTTCTTCTTTAATTCTTGATTGCATTTGGCTATTCCCTAGTAATATCTTGAGTGATACTTTATCATGTCCCATCAAACCTAATTTATGATTAAGTTGATTTCTTTCTCTTTCATACGCATCGCATTCTAGAAGAATGTGCTTTACTGTTTCTGGATTCCCACATTTATCACATCTTCCATTTTCATGCTTCCCTATTTTGTGTAAATTTAAATTTAAAGCTGAATGTCCAATCCTCATTCTTGTTATAATAACATCTTTCTTCCTACTCCCACATCTTATTCTCTCTTCACCTACACACCCCTGTATCTGGTAAAGATGCCTTCCTTTTATTCCACTATCCCATAACTTTTGCCATATCTTTCTTACTTCAATTGATATAATTCTCTTGATTTCAGATTTGCTAATTGCTATATTAATTTCACTATCTGAGTGCTTCAGAGCCATCTTAGCCAAGCAGTCCACTTCCTCGTTTCCCTCCACCCCAGTATGAGCCGGTACCCATAGGAAGTATATCCTTATCCCTAATTGTCTAATTATAAACAAGTACTGTAATACTTCATATATTAAATCTTGCCGTGCTGCAGATTTTCCACTCATTAGACTTGTTAGAACAGACATTGAATCTGTACATATTACAATATTATTTGGTTGTATTTCTTCAATCCATTGTAGTGCTAATATAATTGCTATTAATTCTGTAGTAAAAACAGACAAATGATCTGATATTCTTTTGGCTATTTTTATTTTAAATGCAGGAATATATACTGCTGCTGCTGTCCTTCCAGATTCAGGATCCTTCGACCCATCCGTATATATCTGTAACTGTGAATAATATGCTTGATTTATATACTGTTGAACTACTATATTTATAGGAATGATCTTCTCCTTTTCATTTATTTCTTTTTGTATTTGAAAGTCAATCAAAGGCATTGGAAACAACCACGGTGGAACCTGGAATAGCTACAGAAGGATTATTTTCATATTTATTCATCCCTAATCTATCCGCCTCCTTCTTTACTGTCCAACCGAAGCTCTCTAAATCTTTATATTCATATTCCCAACAGTCTTTCAAAAGATTTTTAACTGGATGATATTCTGAGTGACCCTTTACACCAGCCCAATATCTCATCCTCAACTCTAACCTACGGAGTTCTAGAGGCATTTCTCCCATCTCTACCTGTATTCACTGGAGATGTTCTAAAAGCTCCACTACATATACGCAGAGCCTGTGACTGTACTACTTCAACTTTTTTGAGCAGAGTTTTGCCGAACAGTATACTATACTACCATAATCTATACTAGATCTTATTAGAGATAAACCCTCGGGAGCCGAGGGTCAGCACGTGCTGGGAGCGCTTGAGTCGGGCACCAGAAGCGATTATGACACAGCCGTGGAACTTTTTTTTGTGGGGAAGTCGTGGCATATTCTGAGTGACCCCGTACTCCAGCCCAATATCTCATCCTCAACTGTAACCTACGGAGTTCTAGGGGCATTTCTCCCATCTCTACCTGTAAAGCATTCACTGGAGATGTTCTAAAAGCTCCACTACATATACGCAGAGCCTGTGACTGTACTACTTCAACTTTTTTGAGCAGAGTTTTGTTCGCCGAACAGTATACTATACTACCATAATCTATACTAGATCTTATTACTGCACTATATATTCTTTTTAATGATTGAGAACTTGCTCCCCAATCAGCACCTGATAAACACCTTAATACATTAATCCCTCTTTCACATTTTTCAATTAATTTCTGTATATATATTCCAAAATTTAATTTTGAATCCATCCACATACCCAGGAATCTGACGACCATCACTTGCTCCAACTGATGACCATACATCTTAATGTTTAATTTCGGATTATTTTTCTTATTCGAAAAACAAATTACTTGAGTTTTCGCCACAGAAAACCGAAATCCCCCATGTCTTAGCCCATCTCTCTACCTCATTCACTGCATTTTGCTTTCCACAAATGAAATATTCCGTCCCCTTTTCCATAGTGCTCCATCGTCAGCATATAGTGATCTGCCTACTCCACTCCACTCTATACTGTAAAAAATATCATTTATCATCAAGTTAAACAGAATAGGGCTACTTACACTTCCTTGCGGAGTTCCATTCTGTATCGAATATATTCTAGAATACTCCGTTCCCACTCTAACCTCTATCGAATATATTCTAGAATACTTTGTTCCCACTCTAACTTGAATTGTTCTTCCAAACAAGAAATTTAAAATCCAATTGTACATTCTTCCATTAATTCCCAGACTTTCTAATTTCATTAATAACCCCTCTTTCCACAGCATATCATATGCCTTTTCTACGTCAAAAAAGACTCCCACTAACACCTCCTTCTTAATTTGAGCCTTTCTTATTTCATTATCCAGATAAACTATAGAATCCATAGTACTACGCCCTTTTCGAAACCCACTTTGATATGCTGAAAAAATATTCCTACTCTCAATTACAAATATTAATCTATTCATGACCGTCCGTTCCATAAGCTTGCATTGGTTGGATGTCAAAGCTATAGGTCTATAATTCTGCGAAAGGACTCCCTCTCACATACTGCATGAAACCGAGTGTTGTATACAGAGTGCTGGGTAGTAATTGATTACATGTAATCTGGATTATGTAATCAGATTCCAAAATTGGTTACATTTTATTTTAAAGTGTAATTGTTACAGTGTAATTATACATTTAAGTACTAATTAACTACTTACTATCCATCTTTTTCTTCAACGCGGAAGTAAGCCTATGGGTGAGACTTCCGGTTCATTCCGCTATAGGTAAACAGTGTTGGGAAGGTTACTTTGGAAATGTAATAGGTTACAGATATAACAATGTGCAGTAAACTGTAAAACTGTTTGCATTATAAACCAGTGTGTTCGTAATTAAGACAACACATTCAAATAATATGGTAAGACACACCAATTTTCAAGATCAAGCAGCAAAACGAGTGGTTCTGTACAGGGGCGGATTTAGTGATTTGGGGGCCCCAGGCAAAATATAGGAATGGGGCCCTATACAATTTCACACACTTACAACCTTGAGGTTCCTTTCACTGTTGCTCGCTGCTGCACGACCGTGTCCCATAGTTGTGTCTAATCTTTTAGATTTTTCATGTACATGTTATAAATAAAGGATTTCTTTAATGTTGTAAATCCCTTGTTCACATTTAAACAGGTTATAATAGTATTAGAGTAGGTTGGACACTAGGTGGTGCGTTGGGGTAATTTTCACTATGCAGTTGTCTACACGCAAGGCTGTCTAATTCTAAACTTTAAAATATACATTTATTTTTATTTATTTTAATTGCACATTTAAATTAAAC
>NW_015536461.1:42323-72168 GCF_001515605.1 Sinocyclocheilus anshuiensis | reverse complement strand
TAATTATAAATTTACATGCTTAAGGATTATTTCAACCAAACATGAAGTGTGCCTGTGTGGAAAGTGACTGTGCATGGTCCTTCTTGGGTCTTTCACAAAAACGAGTGAGCGCCATTTAAAAAAATTAAAATAGGCCCTATATAATATGCACTGTTGCTTAGTATTAAAATTATAGCTTCATATGCATGATATTTGTAGGGCCCTATGAAATCCGTTTTATTTTTCCCAAATTAGCCTAAGTTTTATTTTTTCCAAAATCCTTTTTTCCGTTTTAATTTTTCTGGATTCAGTTTTTTTTTCTCTTTTTTTTTTCTGGATGATTATATTACATTTTTTAATTTTATTTACTTATTTTTTTAGAAATTCTGTGTTGTGTATTTTTTTTTTCTGGTAATCAAATGAAGGCGAAAACATTCATCTATTTTTTATTCCAATGAAAATTAAACAAACCCTTTATTTTTTGTACATTCAAAATGCTACACAACTTTACCTTACGTTTCTTTATAAATTAATTTGTTTTGGCATGTTTATTGCTAAGCATATATTATTATACACTGCAATTATATTTATCCATTAGAATTATATATTTTTAAATTCTTATTCTGTTCTGATACGATTAAATTTAAAGGATTTGTTGTAAAGTGAGGGGAACTAAAATATCCTATATTTATATCTACACAGAAGAAAGCCCTGTCTAGACTCTGCCCCGGTATGAGTTGTGTCGAGCTATTCATTTGACTGTTTGTTTGATGAAAAAAAGATTAAATGTAGTTGCAATAAATGCGTTAAGAATCCGTACAACTGCAGCAGTGGAGGACTATTATTCTGCTGCATGATACTGCAGAAGAACTGATGAAGGCACGATTTGATCTTCGGCTGACCAATCAGCAGAAAGGGGCGTTTAATTCCCGCCCACGTGTAGAAATCAAATATTCAAGCTGTTTATTCATTTTTCCACCCATGAACGAAAAACGAAAATTTAAGCTGAATTCTCGTTTCTCGTTTTTTGGAGAAAAACGAAAAAGGAGCCGTTTTCTAATTTTTCTACTTTCAATATTAAATCAAAAAACGAATGATCGAATGATACACGGATTTTCTCCCATTCGAAGACTTGTGTTGCATTTCGGGGCAAAGCAAAAAAAACATTGTCGAACAACAATATAAAATGAGGTAAACAATTAATTGCACTATAAATTATACTACAATTGGAATATGCTGTAAATTGATCAATTGTTCGGTGTGATGACGTTTAATGTCTCCGACAGCGCCTGTAGTCCCATTTAGCAACTTGTTAGCAACCGTCTTTTTTAAGAAACGTAACAGTTTTTAAAAATCACAACTGTGGTGTAACTGGTGTGTTTTATGTCGTAGAATGAAACGTGAAAGTATCTTGAGCTTGTGTGAACCACGGACCTTATTTTAGGGGATTTAACCAACCTCCCATTCAAAAAACCCATTGACTCTGGGACGATGGTACTCTGTCTCTATAAGTATAACTTATATAGGCTTGTTTTATTTATTTTTTCATTTTTATTCGAAATATTCCCAAACGTGTCAGCAATATCATTAAATATCTCGATTCTCAAAAATGTGTAAGAAAATGCATTTTGCACCTTTATAGATTATGTTCGTTGATTTATAAAGGGCGATGGGCAAAGTAGCCTAATAGTGTAATCTATTAACTACGCATAAAACCCGTCTTTTTACTTAAGTACCAGATATGGGTGTCATGCCATAAAATATTTTTAATACGACGGACTTTGTATTTAATGTGAATTTAATAAAACCATTATAGGCTAATTTACTAATTATAACACTTTCATTGTACAGAAAGAAAGCAAAGAACATTTGCATTATCAAAGAACATTTTAAGCACTCTCAAAAACTGTCATTATAATCACTGAAGCTGTTTACACTGTGAAATAAATATCCTACTAACATTCGTACGCACATCTGCACTTTGTCGTTTCTGATGAGAGAATTGCCAGAGAGCAGAATTCCTTCAGCGAGCAGTGAACACCTGCATTTCAGCGATGACTCATCTGAACGCCTCTGATTGGTCATTGCATTCATAAGCTCAACAGAATTGTGTTGTTGAGCTTTTAGCAGCTGATGCTGTGCCACACTGCACGTTCTAATCAATTTGCATGAAATATACAAAATATTATTCGGCTATTTTTTTTTTTTTTGTCTTTTGGAAGCTGCATTCAAAATCCACTTGGCTCAAAATGGGCATGAAGCCTCTGGGTTAGGGTTAGGGTTTGGTTTAGGGTTACTTGCATGTAATTATGCATAATTAATCGTTATTATAATAGTAAGTATGTAAGTGTCACGAATCCGGTCCATGAACTTCCATCCACTTGCCACCAGATGTGAGAGTCAATATCCCTCCCATGATATTGACCCTCACACAACACAGACTGTTACACATCACCCTGGACTACATTTCCCATACTCCATTGCTCTAATCACAAGCTCACCTGAAACCAATCACACACAGCTGCTAGCAATAACACACACTATATAAATCAGTCTCACCTCCATTCAATGCCGAGTATTGTTCAGCATTTATCACTCACCTAGGGATAGCTACTTTACGGAGCCCTTCCAAGTTCATGAGTCTAGCCTTGTTCATAGTCTGTTTTCCCGTGTCTTGATCCTAGCCTGTTATCTCGTCCTGTCTGATTTCTGCCTGCCCTGAAGTTTATAGCCTGTCTTGGATTTCCCCTTTGCCTTGCTGTGTTTGCACCTCGATTGGATTATTGCTTGTTTTGGATTCCTCTTTTGTCTTGCCCTCAATATACCTGTTTGCCATTGTCAGAACCTTGCCTGTTTTTATGACCACGCCTTTAAATAAAAGCTTTGCAGATGGATCCTCACGTCTCTGTCGCCCCGTAACCAAATACTCGGCCTCACAAGAATCCAGCAGCTTTTCATGTGGACATTGGCCGGGTATGGACACTGCAAAACTTTTATTAGCCTTAAAGCAGGGCACACGCACAAGTGGATGGAAGTTCATGGACCGGATTTGTGACAGTAAGGACCCCTTAAAATAAAGTGTTGCCCAAAAATTGAGTAGGCTACTTGTAATTAGATTATATTGCATTTTAAAATGCTCATAAACAGATTGCAGTTACATTTTATGGATTACATGATAACAAATTATCACAAAATTGCAGTAAATTATTCACAATTTATTGACTCTGCCTAATTTTTTTTTTTTCTCTCTTAAAATGTTTTTTTTTTTTTTTTAATTCTATGTGTCATATCATTTAGCATTAATATCGATATATGGTATATCGATATATACCATTAACAAGGAAAGGCCATGTAATTGTGATATAAATAAATTTTCGGTCCATGCTTCTTAATTTGGGAACAAAAGCACGTCTCGGTCAATTACACAATGTATGAGAAGTTACTAAACACTACTAAACTTTGATGTTGGTTAATGGTCACACTGACATGAGGGTAAACAAATAAAGTATTACAAAGGTAAAAATTACTATTAATTTTACATTTTAATTAATAGCTTTTCCTTAACTCATAAAACCCTTGCAGTTCTTTAACTTACCCCAGTTTGGGAAACCCCGGAGTAATGAAATGGCAAAAGCTAGGTATAAAAGTAATCTAAAAGTAGTCAGAGTACGTTACCTAAAATGAGTAATCTAGATTATATTACTGTCCGACTCTGTTCCTGGTTTTGTGTGTTTTGCTCCCCATGTGCCTTCCTTACCCTTATTTGGTCCTTCCTGTTCCTGTCCCCAAGAATTAAAAGAATAAAGACTTTTGATGGTAATCCCCTTGGTTTCCGCGCTCCTTTTTCTCCTCTCCGCCACAGTAGGCGAGCCATGACAATTACTGACCACAATTTTCATCATGGAATTTGTAATCAGTAACAGACTACAATTTTTAAGTAATCTACCCAGCAGCCTAGTATGCTATAGTAGCATATAGTATTAAAAATAGCATATTTGATAAAAATAATAATAATATTGATGCACAGCAATTGTTCATTTTACTAATACTTTTTTTTTTTTTGAGGGATAATAATACTGGATTTCATACATGACAACTCTCAGAATAGATAATGAATGATTATAGTTGGTTTCAGTCATCTTTCAAAATAGTAAAAGCTAGGACAGGAAGGGATTAAGGGATAATGAGAGCACAGAAGAATTGTCAGCGAGAACACACTATTTATGCCACAAAACAGCATAGAATAAAACATGATTATGAGTGATTTGGGATGCACCTTCTGTTAATGCATTTGGTCTTAGCGGACTAGATTACTATGCATGCTACTGCCAATAGATAGACACACTTCTGTGAGCTTGTAAGATTTGCTGCTGCTGCATGAATGGGCATACATAAATCCTGTAACAGATCTAGACAGGTGGAACTGGGGGAGGTGGAGGATTTCAGAGGAACTCTGATAGATCTGCTGCAGGACCAGTTTACAGCAAACACTGAAGCAGACTATTTAAATCTCAAGAAAGCAAGCTCAATGGCTGCAGAATCAGCACAGGCCAATCAGCTTGTGCTGTGTAGTAAATTGCAGATTGCATGTAAAGGACCTATCAGTTAGCAGTGTTGGGAAAAGTTACTTTTAAAAGTAATGCATTACAATATTGTGTTACACTCTAAAAAAGTAACTAAGTTAGTTACTTTTTATGGAAAGTAATGTTACGTTACTTTTGAGTTACATTTTAAATCTGGGCAGGGCTTGCTTGTTTGTTTTTAATATAAAAAAAAAAAAGTTACTTTACAAATGTAAAAGCCCCTTCACACCAAAAGTGAAATGAATACACCTTAGGCTGAAGGAAATGTAAATTCATGTCTATACAGTAGAGGGCGAAGCTCAAACAAATTGCATGAAGAATATGACGCAGGAGAAGAAAGTTCAACACTATTCAGCAATAACAAAATTGAAACACAAATGTGTCATTTTTGCTTAGTATGGTTGAATTGGATCATCGAAGGTCAGTAGCAAAGACACTGGTTAATAAAATGGGCTTTAATACATGAATGATATTTGTCTTATTTAACATTTAATTATTGCAGGTTTGTATAATATTCTGAGTTTGCATTTGACTGTTTTTATTCATTTTGAGGAATACTGACTCTGTTTTTGTGCAGGTGAGATGAGTAAATACATGTTCATATTTAGTCTAGAACTACAGTAACATCATGTTCACACAGCACACACAATGATTACTCCCGATTTCTCTCAACATGGCAACACGAGAACTGTCAGTCAATACATGGGGAAAAAAAGTAACTGGAGTTACTTATTTGAAAAAGTAACTCAGAGATTTCCTTCTAAATTAAAAAATAATGCGTTACTTTACTAGTTACTTAAAAAAAAATTATCTGATTACGTAACTCGCATTACTTGTAATGCGTTACCCCCAACACTGTCAGTTAGCTTTCTAGAGTTTCACGACTTAGATATTTTTTACACACAAATTAGTTTAAAAACAATAATTGGTGAATCCACTGTGCTCATTAATGGCCTAATGATTAGAGAGTTGGACCTGTAACCCAAAGGTTGCTGGTTTGAGTTTCAGGCCTGGCAGGAGATGAGTCATCACCATGACTGAGATGAGACCCTTGAGCAAGACACCGAACTCCCAAATGCTCCCCGGGCACTGCAGCAATATGGCTGCCCATTTCTCTGTGTGTGTGTTCACTACTGTGTGTGCGCGCACTTTGATGGGTTAAATGCAGAGCACAGATTCAGAGTATGGGTCACCATACTTGGCCACACATAACTTTCAAGAACCCTGGCTGCTGGAGATCCCTGCTTTTAAGTTAATATTTAGGCCTATAAATCAAAGCCACTAGAAAGCAAGCCTGCGACCTTTAGCCATTCTGGCAGTACACTTCCGTTCTGGCAGTACAGAAAAGAAAGGAGACCAGATGCCGTTTTTTTTTTTTTTTTGAATGGATGTCAATGGAGGAGAGGCTTCACTAAAGCCCTATTCGCACGGGATTAGTATTACCTGGTGACCTCCAATCATTTGTAATAATTGCGGAAGTTGTCTGTGATCTTAATCCCGTGCGAATCGGCCATGTCTGTAATTTGTAAAGTAAAAATTCCCCCGCAAATTACCTACCATATTTCGCCGAACACCGAGGTCCTGTGATAATATTAGTCCCGTGCGAATCGGCATCTCTGTGATTCGGCCAGCATTTGGGGGGTCACATATCATTTTTCGAGGTTTTTGTTTGCTATGCGCCTTTTTATCCATCTTTCGCGAAGAATGGAGCTGCGTTGGAGTGTTTGATAGTATTTTGGGTGCTGTCATCATATCACTACACCATACAATTTGCAGAAAGAGAAAGCTGAAAAGGTTTTGAGGTTAATGTGTTACAAATAAATCAAGCATAAAGCTTGAGATATTATTTTAACCTGGTGAAATGTAAATGACACAGCGCACGAAACTATATTAGTTTCTTTCTTTTTTTTTTAATCCATCTAACCGGACCATAGAACGGGACTCTTAAAGCCCTGACATCGTATGCGGGAGACAAGTCAGTAAATTCGAGTAAAATCACAGGCTTCGCTTATCCCGTGCGAACGCAACACACGAAATTCAGATATTTCAAAAGGTATAAACACACAGCACTGAGGTATACACTGAAAACCCTAATAAGTTGACTGAACTAAACTGATTGAGTAAACTCGTTGCCTCAATTTAATTGAGTAATGGAGTTTCCCAAAACTTGCATATATAAGTTCATTAAATTTGGTGGTTTTGTAGACTATACTTATATCGTTAAGTTCACCAAACTTGGCGCTTATTTAATGTACTTAAACGATTATGTTCACTTAACTTGGTATTAATTTCCAAGTGTACTTATATATTTAAGTTAACTCAACTTGGAAATGTAACTGAAACTGTTGAATGATGTTCTTATTTTTGACTGCAAGCTTTGTGCACACCAAACTGAAATAAAACAATGAACAGCATATTTAATCTTTGACTTTTTATTGACAAAATGTCACAATATTAATGCAAATACAGTAAACACTATACTGTAATGGAAATGGGTCACAGCCACACTGTAAAGGTGGTAACAAAATTAACTAGTGCAGTACATCAATTGTACAAATCTATGCACATATATACTTCACTCAAGTATCACAATTATGTTAATGTAAACATAACTATTACATTTGACCGTTTAAGCTTTGTGCAAACATAGCGAACTAAAATAAAACATAGAAAACATTCATCATGCTGGATGAAATCAAACGTGTTGGCGAGTGATTTTGGGTAATTCAGGTCTAGTGTGTAAATCAGACCGAAGAGAAGACAGATTGCCTGTAGGAGGTCCTGCATTTTGTCCATCACCACTTGGCCTTCGAGAATTATTCCAATCGAAGGAGTCAAATGCAAAGAGTTGGGAGGCTGAAGATCAGCGTCCTCAAATAAGATCCCCACCGGCACATCAAGGATAGTGTTGCGATGATCAGACATCTAGTGAAAAAAACAGGTATAAATATAGTATTGTGATCAGGAATCAAAGGTTTATCATCAATGCATGATTATCAGAATGCGCACTAATTTTATTAAAAAAACAAATCACTAACCCTAATCCAACATTATATTGACATGTATACATTTGAATTTATGTAAATGTAGATGCTTCCTGCAAAGAATTTGGTATACACTTTTTAAAGTATACATTATAAATGAGGTTTATTATTTTGAAGACTTGTGCAAAAGAGTTGGCCACATTTGTATATTAAAGGAATACTTCACCCAAAAATAACATTATCGTTTGAAACATGATAGTCATTGTGTAGGCATGGAAAAGGTACAGTTTTTGTATGACCACCATGTTTCAAACGATAATGTTTGAGAAGTTCCCCTCTTTTTGCAGAGTCAAAAATACAATACTTACATATCCACATCTCCTTGTCTCATGTCACCTGTAACAGAAAAAGTTGAGAATATTAAGTTTAACAAAGTCAGTGCAAAAACAAAGAAAATTACATTATATTTAAGATGGTAATCTTACAATGTTATCCAAAATAAACCTAATATCATACCATCACAAATCCATATCGTTAACGTTACTTGATGGCTAACGTTACGCTGGCAAAGTTTGACCGGGGAATATTGTAATTATGGCTGCGTTGTCTTTTATTATAGAAACGTACCACAATGATTTAAATAAACATATTTCAATCTTAAAAAAATCACACAATATAACTTTAAATCTACATAATTTTACTTACCGAACATAGCACAAGAAGAAAAACTTCCTTCTTAAAATGTGGTGTCAGCAACTTTTTGCTACCCCTGCTGAGTGCTCAGACCCATGTGCAAACCAAATATCATTACCCCACTGTGCTTTCCAAAAACTAACGTCATTGGGAGTTGAATGAACTTCTTGAAAAAAACAAAAGTCAGACTTCCGCTGCTTAGCAAATAAAAACAAAGCCTTACGTTTAACATTTAACCTCAAACCCCTGGCATTAAGAGTAATTAACGAAAATGACATAAGGATATATGAATTAAAAGAATAAACAATGAATAGAAGGAACAGGAACAACTTGAAATATTCCATTCCCAAGGAGAATAAGTGAACAATGTAATTATTAACCCAGCCGTAAACCTATGAGAATTACTTCAAACAATATTCAGTAATTCTTAGGCATCAGATGAAAAGAACTTACAAGAGCAACAGGTTTGAAAAAGGTGCTCATACATCATGAGACCGCCAAGTCCACATCTTCAGGGTGGTGGATGCACGGCTTTCCCATCAACAAACGCTTGCCCTCCGATAAAGAACGCTCTCTTTCCTTCCTTTCTAGCAGCTTCCACCAATGGCCAGTTTCATCCTTAGCATCCTGTCTGCCTGAGTCAAATTAAAAATAAGTACATTTATTCCCATTATGGTCAATAATTGTAATTGAAGCCATTTGTTGTCTGATAAAAAAAGAAAAAAGACCTTGCACTTAAAGGTTGAACACAGTATTAGAATTTTACAGTCAAGAAGACTACATTTGTGAAAATGACCTATTTTTTTTAAAGGATTAATCATGATTTTGAGCTCACAACACTTGAAATCTTAAGTTTATGCATTTTGAAGGTAAATAAGTTAAATTAACTCATGTTTTTAAGTGACAGGGCCAAAATGCAAAATTTTAAGTAATGTTTAGTCAACATTACTTGATTGTTTAAGTAAAGACAACATTAGGGTTTACAGTGTGCAGAAAGAGAAAGCTGAAAAGGTTTTTAAGTCGGTAAATTCGAGTAAAATCACAGGCTTCGCTTATCCCGTGCGAATGCACCACACGAAATTCAGATGTGGGGGGGTAATTTCAAAATCACACAAGGCCCCCAGATAATAATCCCGTGCGAATAGGGTTTATGCCGAATAAACAGCTTTTTATGGGAAACGGCTTGTCATTTAATGAATCGACAGCCCATCGGCTTATCTTCAACGTCTTACACTAAACAATACTTTAGGATTGAACTATTTTCACTATTTTTATTCAGTTTACGGCACTTCTCATTCATTCCTATGGTATCCGTAAACGGCGATTGTGTGTCGCACAACTCTGACTGAAATTCAATGACGTCAAGGCTGTAATGTGATTGGTTGGCACACGTGATCCAAGTTAGCCGTTACTCTTTCTCCAATAGTAAGTAATACAGACCCTCTCATCTCCTAGTAAGATGATCTCTGTATAACTTTGATTTATCATGTGTCCTTAGCTGACGCGGAGCCCAGTGCGAGGTAGGGAGCGGGGCCCCCTCGGTTCGTTCGTGATCGCGGTATTGGGGGTGGCACTGGGGGTTGCGCAGGGCCCTCAAAGCTCAGGGCACAGTGCGACTGCACCAGTTGCACCACTCAAAGGATGGCCCTGCATGTGACTATATGATACCATGGTACAATGATGGAATCAATTGGTAGTATCATGGGAATTTGATCACAGGAAAACGACAAACAAACAAAAAAATATTGTATTGCCATGGTATACTGTAGGCTTATATATAGCCTTAGCAATGTTACATTCATATCAACTACCATATAGCTAGTATTATGGTTCTATGGCATAGGCCTATTTAAAGAGTGGTACTACATGAACGATCCACACCCAAATACATGGCAAAAGTCTATAGGAATATGCTGTTTTGTTAGTGATATCTTTAAGTGTTTCAGTTTAATGAATCCTTTTTGAATAGCAAAATCATATTCAAGGCTGGTTTAAGATGAGGTTTTTCAGCAGGCTATAAAATGAGGTCACGACTATTTATGCATGCAATGACAATAAAACAATTACATCTGGTATTCGCGATCGAAGCTCGACTGATGATCGATTATGAGCGCGTTTCGCGGTCATCCAGTAAGCGGCAGTAGCTCCTCCGCATGAGATGTGTGTGTTGATTTCGCCTCTGTAGTGCGCCTGAGCTTGTGCTGTGTATTAATAGGCGTCTGCATGTGAGCGGAGCCTTTTACTCGTGCGCACGGCGAGTCTCTTGAAGATCTGTTCATGCGGTAGGGTCAGAACATCATGGAGGTGCTGGATGTCCTAAATCTGGGCGAAATTGCCCAGTATTTCTCGAAAATGGCAATGTTTCCAGTTTTTGATGTCGCTTATTATATCGTGTCAATACTCTACCTCAAATATGAACCAGGTAAGTAGAATTGTTCCTTAGGGATAACAGAAGAATATTGCACTTGAGCTTTATTTGGGTCAAATTTAAATGACGGGGTTTTATTTATTTATTATTCTTTGCATTTGCGCGTGGATCAATGCATTTAACACTGCGTTAAATATGAAATAATTCATTCTCAAGCCATACAATAATTATTATTGTTTTCAATAAGTTATGTAATTTAGTTCATTTTCACATGGCATTGTGTTTGCAATAGTAGCCTATGCAGAACAGTCCTATAGCCTACGTGCGTATTTTAATATTTTATTAATGTCTCTACGTAGCCTATCATTCAGCATTTTCTTTATTTTTTGGGGTGGGACGAGTTGTCCCCCTCTTGAAGACCCTCCTCGAAACACGATAGAGTGCGTGCACATTCCACTGCGAGTCTCTTTGCAATAAATAGAAACGCCCTAAATAGACAGCAGCAGAGGAAAGGACAAAACGAAGCCCATAAATTTGTTAAGCAAATTTATGTAGGACTTGCTTCCATTTAACGAGTCACATTTGAAACATGTCCAAGTGGTATTTCAGAATTATTGCATTGCATTGTGACAATAGTTTCCTGACAACTAAGCACACTTTCTCTCCGAAATTTTAATTTCTGTAATAAATCTGGACGCTTTGGACTTTGTAATTTCTATTATTCTCAGTGATGATTCTCTACCTGACACTATATAATCCTACTTTAAAATTTATTATTATTAGTAGTAGTAGTATTTATTTATTTATTTTTATGTATTTTTTTCGTAGGCCTAAATCACCTTTTATTGTTGTAATGATAATTATAATGATAATTTTGTTATGCTAAAAAGGAGCTTTTTTGACATTAAAATGATGAGAATGAATTATTTGCATTACATTTATGATCATGAAATATTTTGGCATTGTGGCAATGAGAATGAGATTTTATTTTATTTACTTTTATTATTATTATTATTATTATTATTATTATGTTGGCATTACGGTAATGAAATGACTTGCTTGGCAATGTAATGCATGAATTGGGGGTCAAATGTTCTTATTATAAGTTTGTAACAATACAAAATAAAAAAAGAAATATCAGCAACATTAACTTAATGCCAAATTTGAATGTATTTCTTTTGTTTTGACGTGAATGAAATATAAATTAGTCCATTAGTGGTCATTCAGTATTACAGATTTAAGCGGTTTTATTTTTACATGCTTTCCGACCTGTCCGATGAGAACAGTATATGAGTTGATGCTGTCACTTAAAATGGCATCAGGCTTTCAGATATACCAGGGCACTGATATATAACTATTCATGCCATTATACCATTATACCATTCACAAACTTGTGATAAAGCATATTGATTTTGAAGAATGTGATATAAATATCCACCACTTCATCCAAACATTAGCCAGTTGCTGGCTGCAGTTCATCCTGTCAGCTGTTTGTGAGGGTTGGAGGTTGTGGTGTGAAACAGGCCTGCAGTTTGAGACGAACGAAAAGCTTTAGGCTTAGTTTATTTTTAGGCCACATTTGAGAGGATCGTTTTTCATTTAAAATGCCTGTTGGGTGCATAACGACCCAAGCTACATCTGTTCTGTAAGATTTATTCATCCCTGGAGATTTGTGGACCTCTAGATATACAACATCTCTTAGTGGAGTCAGAAATCATGTGGTCCTCCTAACACTGCTTTAGAGTGTTTTTGATGTTCACTGTAAAAAAATGTGTGTGTGCGTGTGTGTATATATATATATATATATATATATATATATATATATACACAATTTTAATGGTAAAAGTAAATGCTGTTGTAAAACTTAATTTAATGGCATATTCCCTTACTACTGTATATATTGTGAAAAACTGATCTAATAGGGCGTTTCATGTAATTTTACAGTAAAATACTGTTAAATGTACTGCTTAGTTCTCGTCATTTACAGTAAAAAAAAAAAAAATTCCCAGAATTCTCTGTAACTATGTTACTTCTTAGTTTTTGTCTTATCTGTTATGTACATTAGGGTTATGTTACATTTTATGTTGTTAATGTTTATTGAATTATTTTAGTGTCGTGTGTTACTGTAATGGTGATTTGTGTTTCTGTATGACACTGTGTGCATTTCCTTTATTAGTATTTACCTCAGCTTGTAGAAAAACTTGTGATGAACTTCGATTCCTCATGTGGCTTTCTCTTCACTGGGTTTTTAAAGGTGGCTGTCAGTATATTATAAAGTTCAATCTGAAAACGTAAAATGTTAGTACCGTATTTTTATAGTAAAATGTGGTATGAATTAATGTAAATGTCAAATTCTGGAAACTACAGCTGCCGTTTTTTTCCCCCCACCCTCCAAAAAAGTATCATAAGCATACATTAGAAAAGTTGTGGTCAAATGATCAGTCAAGTCTTTTCAATTAAATATTTCAATATTTCATCCAATTTTTAGGTTTAGTTAACTGCTCAGTGGCGAGGAATATTTTCAGTAAATAACAATGTAAACTGTGGTCTGTTCACACAAAGCTTGGTAAACAAGTCATGAGGACCACTTTTATGAAGTTTCTCTTTTTGTATTGCAAGAACTGAATTTCCAAATTTAAATTATAATCATGGGACATTCAGATTTTTGGAACTCGTTGTGTATTATTAAATGTATACTTGTAAAGGTTAAGTGTTTAAAGTGAAGGTGTTCTGTGTTGGTCTGTGTTAATCAGGTGCTGTGGAAGTGTCCCGTAAAAGCCCAGTGGCCTCATGGCTTTGTGCAATGCTCTACTGCTTTGGAAGCTACATACTAGCAGACATCATGCTTGGTGTGTCTCCCATTGACTATTTCCATAACAACAGTCACATCCTCCTGGCTTCAGCTGTGTGGTGAGGATCTTTAAATGGTTCAGTGCTTGTACACTTTGCATATGACACTGAAGTCACTTCAAAGATCACTTTAAGATAAATCTGGATATAAAATCAGAAAATTCTATTTTTGTTTGTAACATGATAATTTCAACAGTTTTTCTTGCACCATATAATCAGTTCATAACATGATAATTTTATTATAATTTCATAACTCATTGTAATAAGTTATCTTATAGTATTAAATCACAATGTGTATAGTTTTGTTTATTATATATACTATATATATATATAAGTGGTAGAGCATTGCGTTAGCAGCGCAAAAGGTCGTGGGTTCGATTCCCAGGGAACACACATACTGGTAAAAAAATGTATAGCCTGAATGCACTGAAAGTCGCTTTGGATAAAAGCGTCTGCTAAATGCATAAATTATTATTATTATACGCACATGTGACAGCACATCAGTTGGTATTCTATATTAATGTGGTAAGTTTATACCACATTGTTTATACAACCATAAACAACTAAACTCTTTGTGTTACATCCCTAAATAACAACTTTGTTCATATCTTGATCTGAATACGTCCGATATTTCTACATTTACCACATGTGTCTTAATTGCTTACACATACAAGTAACAAAGCAGTTCTACAGACAAATAGCAGCTCATAGTTTACTAGTACCTTTATTAAATCCTCTTCTTCCAGACAAACTTGTGTGAGTATCTATTATTGTATCTTTTTATCAGAATGTTTTTTTTCTTCTCTTTTTTCAGGTACCTGATTTTCTTCTGCCCTCTTAACCTGTTTTACAAATGTGTGGCATTTCTGCCTGTGAAACTTGTGCTAGTTGCAATGAAAGAAGTGGTCCGCACACGTAAAATCGCTGCTGGAGTTCATCACGCTCACCATGCGTATCACCACGGCTGGCTGATCATGGTCATCACTGGTTATGTTAAGGGTAAGTATCTTATATTTCCAGAGGGATTTATTTTAGGGGTCATGTAACGCTTTCATAAGACCCTTTAAAACTCTTGCTCGGGAGACCTGCACCGCTCTGCTGATTGTCTCTGTTAAAACTCACAGGGTCAGGGGTCGCTCTCATGTCCAATTTCGAGCAGCTGTTGCGAGGAGTCTGGAAGCCAGAGACCAATGAAGTTCTCAACATGTCATTGTGAGTGGAAAACCTTTACACAGAAGCAGCATTTTGGAGAGCCATGTCTTGTCCACTGACATTTTGTAGAGACCATTGGGACAGCTGCATAAACATAGCTATGTTAAGATTGTCTTAAGAACTAGTTTGACCAACAGTTAGCCAAGAGGTAATCGGTCTTACTTTTCTGATTCAAACTGGGCCAATTTACCTTTTTGTAACTGACTTTGAAAAAATAAATAAAGTTTGAAAAATCGTCAGTTTAAATTCCAAAAAGAACAAAAACCATCTTAAAATAGCATTAAGTAGTCCATATGACTCAAGTGTTTCATTCAAAGTCTTCTGAAGCTGTTCATGTTTTAGACTAATGACTTTTATAAATGTTTAGAATGTGATTCTTGTATTTTTCAGCCCTACCAAGGCCAGTCTGTATGGAGCCATTCTGTTCACCCTTCAGGAGGCTCACTTGCTCCCTGTGTCTAAAAGCATGCTCATCTGCCTCTTTACACTCTTCATGGCCTCAACCAAGGTAATAATACGCTTGCTTAAGAGTTCTTTCAGCTCATTTAATACGTTGAAATATAAGGGAGAGTGTAAATATCAGAAAACACAAATGTAACTCAGTATTCAAAGTCAATATAAAAATCAAAGACACCATGAAGCATTAAGATCCCTCATCATCTGTCCACAACAATTATGATGACTTTTTGCCAATCTGAATTCGTTCATTGACTGAATGCCCATAAATTGTCAAGGCAAATGTTCAGCAAATTTCCATGATACTTAACATCAAGTAAGCCCTGCTTTGCAAAATTAGCTCTCTTTCAGAGGGAAAGTTTGCCAAGATACGTGGTCAGTAGTTTTATCTCAAAGAATCTCAAAAAATAACTCTATATGGACAGAAGTATTGGGACACACTTCTTAAATGACTGAATTTAGGTGTTTCAGTATAGGATGCAATGCCACAGGTGTATAAAATGAAGCACCTAGCATGCAGGCTGCATTTACAATCATCTGTAAATACACTCTAAAAAATGCTGGGTTAAAATCAACCCAATTTGGGTTATTTGGCAACCCAGTGCTGGGTAAATATTGGACAGAACACATGCTGGCTTATTTGACTCAGCTGGTTGGGTTAAATGTTTTTACCCAACATGCTGGGTTGTTCTATTTAAGTCAACTACTGTTCGTAATTGTCTGTGTATTTAGAATGCAATGTCATAGTGGTGTAATGGTCAGAGGTCCAAATACTCCATATAGTCCATATAGTGCATCCCAAAAATTGAAGATAAACATAGAACATTTTTCAATATAAATTGAAATGCCCATTATACACTCTAAAAATTGCTGGGTTAAATACAACCCAGTGCTGGGTAAAATATGGACACCCAGCGCTGGGTTGTATTTAACCCAGCATTTTTTAGAGTGTAAAAACCATGGTAAAATCTCAAGGAAACCATAGTCTTCCGGGATTGTTTTTGTCGTTTGCAGTACTTCGTTGTTATTCAGTATCATTGGTTTATTGCGTGACTGTAAAACAGTAAGCCTTGGAAGTGTTGCCACCTTGTGGACAAACTTACTAGTGCAAAAAAATAAAAAATAAATAAAAACTCAAGGTGCATGTGCGAACTCAGCATATGGGCGATTCAAACAAAAAAAAAAAAATAAATAAAAAAAATAAAAATCACACTGCACGCTAACAGTATGTGCGTACTGGGCTGATGATGAAATCTGCGGCACTCAGACCATAAACTGCAGTATACTTTTGGCTTTAGCAGCCCAATAGCAGTGGCCAATAACAATGCCCATTTTGACTTTTTGCACAAGCAATCAAAACTAAACTAGTCAGTAAAAGGTAATAGCCGAGACATTTCCAAGTTCATTACTCAAGAATATTTACTATTCTTTATACAGGCGTTTATGACGGCCCGTCACTCTCACGGATCACCCTTCGCCCTCATCGAGTCTTGGCTGTGCCACCTGCTATTCGGTTCACCCCTTGGTATTGAAGATGCCCATGATCACCACCACTCCGCACCAGCCGCTGCCTCTGCGCCCCTCTCGCCCGCCAAAACCAAGGAGGAACTGGGTGAAGGAACCCGCAAGAGGAAGCCCAAGAAAGCAGAGTAGAGTTACAAAACAAAATCATCAACCCATCCTGTGATATGACAGAGCGGCCCGGCTCTGCTTGAGAAAGGAGGGAATTTTATCTTAAACCAATGCAAGTTTCTCTTTCAGTGGTGCTTTTAATGACAGACATGCCATATAGGGACTCTGTAAATAGCTTCCCCTCTCTTTACCAACATCTGTCTTTATTTTTCGTAATGTTTTCCATCATTCAAGCCCCATTCTCCCCATGCATCTGATGATGTGCAGTGTGTCATGAACAGGTGAATGAACGAAAGGCAGTGTGATGAGAACCTGCTTCTATCCGTTTGAGTTCATACTTCACTGAAGGGTCCATCCAAATAACTTGAGGAGACTCGTCGTCCACCGCTGGTTGACCCGACTTCCACAGAACACTGCTGCTTTTTAAATCCAGTTGAATTGGGGAAGTAAAAACAATATATTTTCCAAAAAAAAAAAAATAAATAATAAATTATTTTTCAGCCAAAATCAGTTGTTTCAAATTCTTCCAAATGTTGTGTCTTCAGTGATAGAGAGAAAAAATAGCCTTCTATTCAAAAAAAAATAAATAATAATTTTGTTCACTTACTGACTTAAATTCACGGATAAATCCACACTGTGAATAAATAGTAAGTTTATTTGAATGTTATGCATCTCTGCAGTGAAAACGTATATTTTTCATTTGAAAAAAAAAAAAAAAAAAAGTAAACTTTCCTCAAACTGGTTTTAAATAATATAGGTGAATAAAGTCAACCTACCATCAAGGTGGACATCACTTCCAAAAGAGAGTAATTTTGATCAATACCACAACAGAATTGTTTCACACCCATTTGTAAATGTTGTGGAAACTGAATAAATTAAAAATAAATGATTAAATAAGTTCAAAAGTGTCATTTGTTCCAATTCTTAAGAAACGAATTTAAAGCTGTACACAATATTGGCATAGTTTGTCATCGTTTTTTTTTTTTGTCCTGACATCTGATAAGAGTTTTCATATTAAAATATTAATCAAAAACGAAACCTTCTCACCTCGCCAGCAGATGGCATCAGACCCCCAGAGTCAAATAATGGTTGTTTACAGCGTTTCAGGATATCATTCAAAGCTTTACACAGAGATTTATTCACTCTTCTTCCTGTACGCTATGATTTCTCACCAGTCAAAGCTTTTATAGATAGATAGATGCAGAAGTCTTCAACCGGTGTAGCAGAGTCAGCCGGTCGGCGGTTGGCGACACTGGGTTGTGACTGAGGCCAAGATGGACGGAAGTGGAGTAGAGTCCGGAAGTGATCTGGATTTGGAGGATGTAGATGGCGGGGGAAATGAAAGAAACAAAAGTAGGCTGCAGTTACTGTGGAATAACAGAAACAGTTGAACATGTGCTCTTACATTGTGAGGCATATAATAGACAAAGAAAGCAACTTGTTGAAAAACTAAGAGATATGGAAATCAATGACATTTCAGTTATGAATATATTTCAGAATGCACAGAAACATCTAAGGGTTTATGGTTTTCTTCTAAAATATCTGAGAGATACAGATTTGATTAGAAGAATTTAGTTTTTTTTATTTTATTTATTTATTTATTTTTATTATATTAGTAGTATGTAATATGTTCGTTCATCGAGGCCTCACACTCCATCCCAGTAGGTGGCGGAAATGCACCTTAAGCTGGTTTGCCAACCGCCATTAAACACAAAAGAAGAAGAAGAAGAAGTAGTCTTCAACCAATCGCGGGCTCCACTGAGGATCATGTGACCGGAGCAGGAAGCGTGAGTGAGCGGTTATTATAGGCTCTTTGAATCGTTATACACGCGGTGTTTCTGACTGACCGAGAGGAAAATGGCACCTACAGGTAAGAAATACGTGCTACGCTAAACTTCAAAAGCATGCATTGTACCACCAGAATATAAGAACCTTAACATAACTGTCTGCCTTTTAAACGAAGCCAAAGTAGTGCCGCTGTTGTGTTGTGGCTCGTTAGCGCAGTGAGCTAGTAATGGGTGGGTCAGCTGGTGCCGCTAAAAGCTCCGGTTCCGACCACGAAAACACACCAGACTGCGGCTTTTGTCCCACACTGACAGGGCCTAAGTTTACAGTGCAAGAGATTTGTTAATCATGATTTCTCTGTTTGCAAAAACATTTCTTATGTGTTCTGACGCGGCTTCTGTCTTTATAATGGTTTAGGGTCAGCCTAATTAAATGCGACATGTTTCCGTGGAGCATGGTTAGCTGGTTAACCTTTAAGCTCTAGGTTTAATTAGCAAACTCATCACACGCCCTCAACAATATCACTCATAATGACCGAATCGAGCAGATATCCATGTTCAGTTGGCGCTAAAGAGATGGCAATAAATCTTATTTAACCTAACTTGTATAAGTTATGTGCATTTAATATGCATGTGTGTATATGTAGAGAAAATATCTTATTACAATTACAAAATTATATATTTTTTAAATATTTTAAGTTGAAATTCTTGTTTAAAACAAATGAAATAATTGATTTGAAGTTAATAATAAAAAAAAGCCATCGAGTTTCACACAGGAGTCGACACACTTTTATATATCGTCGTTCATTCTGAATACACTGTATAACCAGGTGGTAGAACAATTATAAGCCTAAAAGCATGATTAGTTGATGGATATGTTGTTTTAGGAATAATAAATGATATGCATAGAAACAGGTTCTATATGTAAATCACATTTAAGTTCACACTGTTATAATATTCAGTGTAAGCAATGTTGTTTTTGAATGTTCAGGTGAAGTAGTGTTTGGCTCTGGGGACCGGGTCTGTGATGACAACCGCTTGCTCTGGGATCTCGCTCCCGACCGGATCCAGCAGCTTACTGAAGAGCTTATTGCCAAGACCAAAAAGGTGTATGACATGGTCTGTGCGCTGGACGTGTCCAGTGTCAGCTATGAGAACACCCTGAAGGCCCTCGCTGACGTAGAAGTGGAGTACACAGGTAGAAATCAACACTATAGATTAGGCCTGGGCAATAAAACGGTATCGATATTTATCGACGTTACACCTTTGATAACGGTAGAAAAATTTTTCGATATAGCGCACTATATAGGCACGCGCTATTAGTGACGCAGACCGCACACACAAACACGAACACATGCTGAATTGAGTGCTGTGCCTGCCTGTGATTAGGAGATTGTGAATAAAGAATGAATATTAGATGAATTTAAAATAAACATTTGCATTTGAATTTGAGTGCGTCAGGGAGCGTCATCAGTGGTGCGCGAGATGCGGTGATGATGTAAGTGACGTTGCATTTTAATGTTTTTATAGTCTAGCCCACGAGACGCGCCGCTGCTGCGTTATTCATTCAGTATATTAGAGAAATATGCTCAATGCATTGAAGATCTTGATTAGGTTAAAGGGGTCATATGATGCGATTTCAAGTTTTCCTTTCTCTTTGGAGTGTTACAAGCTGATTGTGCATAGATAAGATCCCTGAAGTTGCAAAGACTATACAGTATTTGAAAAATAATGTGTTTTTTGAACATTAAAGCATGTCAACATATTCTGTTACACCAAATACACAAATTATGATCTTTAAAATAGCATCATATGACCCCTTTAAAACTGAAACCAAGCCATTCACACAGAATGCATATTCAGCGCATTTTTTTAGACGGACTAGATAATTGTTTATGCAATTTACGAAATTATATTTGATTTTTATGAGTTAATTTAGACGTAATGCACGTTTTTTTTTTAATAGAGTTCCTTCCTTGTGTTGACCATTTTTAATGCGCTACATTATTTTGCTCATTGCGCCCTCCTGTGGCCTCGGGAGACAAGCCAAAAGTTTCCTTTAGACCTAATTAATCTGCATATAAAACATTAGAAATGAGATATTTGTTTAATTTTTATTTTGTGTTTGATTGTTAAAACAAAAAATATTTGTTGTTTGTCTCAATAAATTGGGTTAATTTAAAAATACAGTTGTTACATTTAAAAAAAAAATTCTGTTGCTCTTTGTTTTAAAAAAGGTTATAAAAAATGTCAATAATTATCGATACCGAACGATATGAAACATTATATCGTTGATTAATTTTTTTTAGCTATATCGCCCAGCCCTACTATAGATACATTATAAATACAGTTTAATAATCTAAATGTTGCTGAAAAACCTGTCATCTGATTATGTAAAAGGCCTTTTAACCTAATTCTAAAAATGCCCCCCTTCAGGTTCACACGTTTTTATTTGCTTTAATATCTTTACAGATTTTTAATTTTTTTTATTTGTAGTATTTTTAAATGAACCCTTACTGGACTGAAGCATTTTAGGTTTACTTGGATTATCCATACATTATTTAAAAAGTAAAGGGTTAGTATCAAATGTGATACATAAGGCTTTTGACGAATGTTTATTTGTATCTTTCAATCCATAGGCGTAACTTGCGGGTGGGACATGTCCCCACCACTTTTTGCCAGGGTCGATAAACATCAAACGGCAAACGAAACTGAAAGCATAATGAAACCGCGCTACTCATTTGAACTGCGCAGCGCTTCGAGTGTAGAGTCTTTATACTCGCCGCGTCAGCAGGGGTGCGAAGCTGCAAGCAGCAAAAATGTAGCTAAAGTAAAGTAAAAGACCACTTCTTAAACCAGAGAAGGGGAACATGTTGGTATTCTTGTGGGGGGAAAAAACAAAACATGCAAGCACTGTCAAGCACAGCAAGTTTAGTTTTACTTTTCTTTTTGTTTTGTTTTCATTTTGAAAAGCGTATCTTTGCTGTTTACCTCATGTTATGCTATGGAGGCTCTCTCTCTCTCTTTTTTTACATTTTTTCTAAACGTTCTGTAATATATTAGTCATTATGTAGCCTAAAACAGCGTGTAGGCCTATGCCATGCCTCATCTTATTCGTTTTTGTTATTAACGTTTTGTAAGCTAGTTTGTCATTGAATCTTACTGTTTTATTGTTGTTGTGCATTTTAATTAAAAATAATTAATCGATCTTTTTTTTTTTAGTCTTAAAAGGTGAAAGGTGTGTGGATGTAAGCAAAACAGCCAATTATATTTTATTGTAAAACCTGACAAGATCGTGAAATCGAAAGTGAAAGCATCCGAAGCCCGGCTTATAACTATAAACTACGATAAAACAAGCAAAAATTAAGTTTGTCCAACTCTAAACCCAGTCCCCAAGTAAATTAGGTTATTAAATAAAAAACTAGCAAAACGAGTTGCGCGGTGTCCCCACCACTTTTCAAAGCAAAGTTACGCCACTGTTTCAATCATCACTGAGGTGTTTCTTTTCTTATTCTCTCCATATTCTCCTATGTGATACTATATGATCCATAAAAACTTGATTTATTAAATCTGATATAAAAAAAGACACATGCAAACAGTTTATACCATTTCATGTTTAACAATAATAATGTTTTATATAATAATTAAATAATTAGTAGAATTTAATTGTAATTTAATTTATAATTAAATATAATTGGTATTTATCAAATAATTAATTAATTTTAAAATTCAATTATGGTAAAGATGTTGTACACAAAGTGATTTATCTCTTGTGCGTCAATTAAAAAAAAAAAAAGTTACACAAGTCCTTAAAGGGACAAAAATGTCTGTCAAAATAAAATGAAGCTTTCAAAGAGAGAAATTGTTTTTCCAAAACCAGTCCGATCATAACTACCAAAAATTTATTTATTTTTTGGATTTTAATCCTTTAAATGCCAATTTGTTTACATAATGGCACTATTGTTTTTTAAATGGAAAAAATATATATTTTCCATATACTAAATGCCTAGAAGTTTATTATTATTATTATTATTATTATTATTACAGTCTTAGATAATTAAATGATTACAAACAGTAATAATTTTGATGCATTATTTTTTTATATGGTGTCAGAATAAAAAAAGTTTCTTAGCACACACATAAACCACACTGATATCCATACCAATACTCCCACATAATTATATTACATAATTTCAATGCAGTTGGCCTTTTTTTAGCAGAAGCAGAAAATGTATGCTCTGTGCGTTAACAGCCAAAATGTTCAAATAGATAAAAATGTCCCTAAGGTTTAAATATGATGTAACACTTATTTTACAAAATATTTTCTGATTTTTAAATAATAAAATAAATTAATTAATAACACAATATTTCTGTTAATCAGCTAAGTGTTTTTTTGTTTTTGAATGACTTTTTATCCTTAAAGTTCAGTCCAGGGGTGACATTTGCAAAGAAACATACCAGATCTATCTATCTATCTATCTGTCTGTCTGTCTGTCTGTCTGTCTATCTAAAAAAAACAGTCTGAGTGTGCAGGAAAACTGTGTGTAGTGGTATACGCCATTCAGCACTTTTTGCATAATGACCAGCTCGTGTGTTCCTCTGCGCATCACCATTGTTCAGGTGTTGAATTAACAAAAATTAAAATATGCCCCTTTCTATTCTTTTATTTTATATTTGTTCAATAGATATAATGTTGAATTAATATGCATAGAATCTCTTGAGGACCTGCTGATTAAATTCAAGTATCAAAAACAACCGATAGTGTTTTCAGAAACTTTTGTTCTTTTTGCAGTTCAGCGGAACATGCTGGATTTCCCTCAGCATGTGTCCCCCTGTAAGGACGTCCGCACGGCCAGCACTGAAGCCGATAAGGAGCTGTCAGAGTTTGATGTGGAGATGAGTATGAGAGAGGATGTTTATCAGAGAATCGTGGCTCTGGAGGTGAGCAGGGAGCAAGCACTAACACATCTCTCTCAGGAACTAAACATTAGTATCTTGCAGGGACAGAACTGAGGTCTGAGACAGCTGAGAAATCCTGCTAACTGACTTAACCAAATAAGTCGCACATTAGCGTGTTGTTCCACCAACTTGTGCATGAAGTTTTGCTACGTATTTATATGCAAACAATTAAAGATGTAAGTCAGAACACCTTTTGTAAACACCTCATTTTTTTGAAGCAACTGCATTTTTATTTTATTATGTCTTGTCATTTTTAATGAATTTATAAATAAATAAAAATAATAATTATGTACTTTTTAACAGGAGAAGCTCTCAGATGAGAGTTTAACCCCTGAGGCCAAGCGTTACATGGAGAGACTCATTAAGCTTGGCAAAAGAAACGGCCTCCATCTTTCCAAAGATACGCAGGAGGTCAGATATTAAGATCTTCCTTCCAGTTTGCTGTGGAGCAGTAACACAAACGCTTTCTTCTAGCCTGTAACAGAGTTTTATATTCCCTGTAACAGGAGATCAAAAAGATCAAGAAAAAAATGAGCACTCTGTGTATCGATTTCAACAAACACCTGAATGAAGATACAACTTACCTCCATTTCTCTCGTGAGGAACTCGGTGGGTGGACAGAATACTTTCTTTTCAGAGAGACACTTGGTGCTTGCATGAACAATTATTTTTTTCTTCTCTTACATGTAGTCTTGAAAATAAGATATTTTATAGATATAAATCATAAGTTAAGATATAAATGTAAATGCTTTTATTAGGGGGGCTTCCTGAGGATTTCCTTAACTCTCTGGAGAAGGATGACTCGGGAAAACTGAAGCTCACTCTGAAGTATCCTCATTACTTCCCCACCATGAAGAAATGCTTCGTCCCAGAGACACGGAAGACATTAGAGGAGGCTTTCAACTCGCGCTGCAAAGAGGTCGGACATCCCAGAAATCACCTGTAACCAGAACTAGAATGCTACTCAATAACACTATGCTTTAAAATAATTGCAGTGAATCATTTTCATAATGCTACTGTAATGATTCTCCTGACAGGAGAACTCTGCTATCCTGAAGGAGCTTGTAGAATTGCGCTCTCAGAAGAGCAGCCTGCTGGGCTTCAGCACTCATGCTGACTTTGTGCTTGAGATGAACATGGCCAAGACCTCCAAGACGGTTGCAACTTTCCTTGGTAATGATTGGTGTCTTTACATGGAAATAGACAAGAATCTCACATATATAATTGAACAAAGTTGAGACTGGAGCTGAAACTCTTAAAATGCTGTAATAGTGTGTAAAAGCAAGCATTTGAGAAAATCTTTTATTTTATTTAATGGAAATTATGCTTGTTTTAAGCAATGATGCATTCAGTTGATCAAAAGTGACTGTGAAGATAATATACAGTATCTCACAGAAGTGAGTACACTCCTCACATTTTTGTAAATATTTTATTATATCTTTTCATGTGACAACACTGAAGAAATTACACTTTGCTACAATGTAAAGTAGTGAGTGTACAGCTTGTATAACAGTGTAAATTTGCTGTCCCCTCAAAATAACTCAACACACAGCCATTAATGTCTAAACCGCTGGCCACAAAAGTGAGTACACCCCTAAGTGAAAATGTCAAACAAGAGTGTGTGTGTGTGTGAGAACATGATGTTATGTGTGTCACCAGGAGAGCGCACGAGCGCTGAATGGTTTAAACACTGGCAAGAATTAAAAAGAAATGCAATTTATAAACATTAGTAATGGTGCGACACTGCCTCGATTGTGCAAGTGACAATTCCTGTGTCAACTGTGCAGAGTGCAACTCGCTTATAGTGCAGACGCGATGTGATTTGAAGCCATTTGTGCATTTTGAGAGAGTAAGAAAGAGAGCGCCCGGTGATTCACTCACGCTGTTTGTGAAATTGTCTCACAGAAAGTTTTCAACTTACTTTAGAAGTTATTTAATGCAGAAATATGAATTGTACCTCCCCTTCAGCATTATAATTATATCACCCGCACCGGACAGAGACTGAGACAGTGCCGCTGCATGTCGTGCCAAACCTCTCACGGCAGGTGCATCATCAGCTTGAGATCGGCCTTTATAGTGACCGCCAATCAAACATCCCAAAGCAATTATCGGCTGATAGTGATCGGTAGCCAATCAATCTGAGCACCCCTACTTAAAAAGGTCTTAAATTTGAGCTTAAAATCTTGCAGCAACCCTGTTCTCTGTTGAATTTAGTAATTTAGTACATCTTTGTCTAACCCTTTGTCTTTCCATTATCTCCTGCACACTGTAGAGGATCTGGCCCATAAACTGAAGCCCCTGGGTGAGCAGGAGAGGGCTGTGATTTTGAAGCTGAAGGAACAGGAGAGCCAGAAGAGGAATCTGCCCTTCACTGGAGAACTCCACGCCTGGGACACGCGCTACTACATGACCCAGGTGGAGGAGACCCAGTATGCAGTGGATCAGAACCAACTGAAGGAGTATTTCCCAATGGAGGTGGTAACCAAGGGCCTACTGGACATCTATCAGGAGCTGCTCAATCTCACCTTCCAGCAGGTGGAGGGCGCACCTGTCTGGCACGATGATGTTACGCTGTACTGCGTTAAAGACCGCACCTCCGGCCAGGTCGTGGGCCAGTTTTATCTGGATCTTTTCCCCAGGTAAGCACACATACTTGTATTTTACAGAATTTTTTTTCTGGTGATTATGCGGGGGGTTCTGGATGTTTTTCTCAAATTGGGATCCAGGGACCGGAATCACGAAAACATTCTTAGAATGCTTTTTTTTTTTATTTTATTTTTTGCTATCCTCTTATTTTTGTATTTAATAAAAAGGTTAAGAATATGTTGTATTTTTGTATTTTTAATACTTCCTAAAGAATGTTCTTGTCTTTTAAGATAAGAGACAAACCTTAAATCCCCAAAGGTAAGCTGTTTAATGAATTTAATGGATGGTTTAAATTAGCGCCCGACCGATATGGGTTTTTTGGGGGGAGATGCCAATACTGATATTAGGGAGTTTAAAAAAAAAGACTGATATTGATATATCGGCCGATATTCTTTGTGTAGGCTATATCATAGTACAGTATAGTCAAAAGTTAGGACACACTTCCCATTCATGTATCCAAACATTTGACTGGTACTGTATATAGAATACATTATATACATAAACAGAATATATATACATAAACACATTTTTTGCAGTGATAACTTAAATGTGGTGATCAAACACCTATAATGATGTGACAAACATAGGGCTATGTAATGGAGGCAGGGTATTTAACAATTTAACTTTATTATTCAAAATGAGTCTGACATCAGTGCACTTAACAGTAAAGATCACTTATTATAAATAACTTAAACACAAATAGAACAAAATATATACCGTATATAACTTGAATTAAGAAAATTAACAAGGCAACTGTATAGGGCAAGCAAGCTACTGCCAAACCAACAGGGGCAGGTTTATGCAGGAAGCACAGCTTTTCCAAATGTAAACATCTAAAATAAATGAATAAAGATAATGAATAATATTTTTTCACAAATTCTGTGTTGTGTATTTTCTGGTAATCAAATGAACATGCAGAACATGAGGATTCGTATTTAAATAGTCTTTTTGCAATTTAATATTCACAGACACTAGTCTGTATGATGTGAACCGGGTCTTCAGGAAGCAGAAATCTAAGAAAGCTTCAGGCCCAGATGGTGTTTCTGCTGCCTGTTTAAAAGTCTGCGGTGACAAACTGGCCCCCATCTTCACACAGATTGCGCCATTACAGCTCGTACCTGCTAAAAAAACATCTGTTTTAGTTCTGATTATCATATTTATCGCGCTGAAATCATGCTTTTTAAACCATATTAGTTTAAACTGATATATGGTTTTCTGAGTGCACACATCCGAAGCACACGGACAGAAAGCGGCTGCCACAGCATGTGAGTACTAAACTAAGGTCTCTTTCACACACAAGTTTAGTTAAAAACACACGAGTTACAAAAACAGTCCGTAATGTCTGTGGAGGTTTTAGATCTGTGTAGCAGCAGCAATTTACAATAAATAAATCAATAAATCCACTGCTTTCTTGTTTCCTCTGAGGCTGGGACTCTAAATAGTGTTCTGTGGTCGTCTGTGCAGCCAAAGGCAGAACAGTTAGCATGTTTTCCTCAAACTTTCGCCATGGCATTAGAGCTGGTACATCGGCGCCGGGGGTGGAAACTTACAGATTAAGAAGCGGCAATATTATGAGATCCCTTTGCAACGTCACTAGGGGAGCAAAATCAGACGCGCTTGTTTTTTCAGACGCTTGCAGAAAAAAGCTTACCAAAACAAAGTTACTGGGTTAATCTTTTTCACATTTCCTTGGTTGGTAGATGCAGCGGGGACCTGATTATAGCACTTAAAACCTGGAAAAGTCAGATTTTCATGATATGTCACCTTTAAAGGTTTACTCCACCCCAAAATGAAAATTTTGTCATTAATCTCTTACCCTTATGTCGTTCCAAACCCTTAAAAGCTTTGTTCGTCTTCGGAACACAATTTAAGATATTTTGGATGACAACCAGGAGGCTTGTGACTGTCCCATTGACTGCCAAGTAAATAACACTGTCAAGGCCCAGAAAAGTATGAAAGACATCCTCAAAATAGTCCATCTGCCATCAGTGGTTAAATCTGAATTTTATGAAGCGACAAGAACACTTTTTGTGCGCAAAGGAAACAAAATATCGACTTTATTCAACTTTTTCTTCTCCTCCGTGACACTTCCTGCAAGCGGGTTCATGAGTTCACGAGCAGACCATGACGCATGCGTGCAGCGAAAACACGCCTCAGACGAGCGTGCCTCAGATCACGCACGACTAGGGTTGGGTATCGTTTGAATTTTATCGATTCCGATTCTGCTTATCGATTTCGATTATGTTCGATTCCAATGTGATTAAATAATGATATCTAACATTTATCGTGTCTCTTTTTTTGCTAACCATTTATTGTAGCCGAATACCATGAACAAAAATCAACAGGCTACATAAAAGCTTGGACTCTTTAAGAGCTGTTTGTGTGCAAAATAGAACTGCATGATTCTGGATAAATTGAGTTTCTTTTTTTTCCCCAATGGAAGTTGTGGTTCTCTCCTGATTCTGAAGAAAAAACATTAGAGAACTAAACAAAATCACATGGAATTTATGAATCAATGATTAAATGACTCACTCAAGAAGTACTTTTTTCATTACTGGATGAATCAGCGTTGTTGAACGAATCTCTTGTATGATTCAAAGACTAAGAATACCATGAACAAAAATCAACAGGCTACTTGACTCTTTTGACTCTTTAAGAGCTGTTTGTGTGCAAAATAGAACTGCATGATTCTGGATAAATTGAGTTTCTTTTTTTTCCCCAATGGAAGTTGTGGTTCTCTCCTGATTCTGAAGAAAAAACATTAGAGAACTAAACAAAATCACATGGAATTTATGAATCAATGATTAAATGACTCACTCAAGAAGTACTTTTTTCATTACTGGATGAATCAGCGTTGTTGAACGAATCTCTTGTATGATTCAAAGACTAATAAATTTTAACAGCCCCTTTTCGCCACCTATTGGCGTAACAATGTAATCGATAAATCTTCATTTGAAGTGTCAAATTACTTTCAAAAGGTGATTTACTCTATTTTAATCGCTACCATACACATCATACACAGTTTATATCTGAACTATAAACTTTTATCCCAGTACTTATGTGATTTTGAATGTTTGTAACACAGAAATAATGATACTGTGTGGCTGAAAAGGACAGACAGCTGCTCTCTTTAGGTCAATGGCAGTGCGAACGCAGATTTAAATGTTCAAATCACACTGGTGTGATCGTACTCTGCACGGACGAACCAAGTGATCTCAACATTGATCGCACATGTCAAAGTTTGAGGAATGAAAGACGAATCATTGTAATTTAGGAATAGAATCACGTTGGTGTTTGAATCGTGTTCGCGACACCTCTCTTGCAACATTTAGCTACTTGACCTTAAGTATCCGATTCTGGAATCGGAATCGATTTTCGATTCCCAACCCTACGCACGAAGCATGCGCCGTGACCTGCTAACATAGAGGCCAGCGTGCGTCTCCTCTGTGTGTGAACACAGCGCCTTCCGGGTTCTTTGTCTGTATGCGAAGTCGATATTTTGTTTTCTTTGCGCACTAAAAGTGTTCTCGTCGCTTCATAAAATTCAGATTGAACCACTAATGCCAGATGGACTATTTTGACCATGTCTTTCATACCTTTCTGGGCCTTGACAGTGTTATTTACTTGGCAGTCAATGGGACAGTCACAAGCCTCCTGGTTGTCATCCAAAATATCTTAAATTGTGTTCCGAAGACGAAC
>NW_015536461.1:41284-41898 GCF_001515605.1 Sinocyclocheilus anshuiensis | reverse complement strand
TGGGACAGTCACAAGCCTCCCGGTTTTCATCCAAAATATCTTAAATTGTGTTCCGAAGACGAACGAAGCTTTTACGGGGTTGGAACGACATGGGGGTACGTGATTAATGACAAAATTTTCATTTTGGGGTGGAGTAACCCTTTAATGATTACAGACCTGTCGCTCTTAACATCTGTGGTCATGGAGTCATTTGAGCGACTGGTCCTGGCCTACCTGAAGGACATCACTGGACCCTTGCTGGATCCTCTCCAGTTTGCCTACAGAGCAAACAGGTCTGTGGATGATGCAGTCAACATGGGACTGCATTACATCCTGCAACACCTCGACAGACCTGGGAATTACGCAAGGATCCTATTTGTGGACATCAGTTCGGCCTTCAATACTATCATGCCTGACCTTCTCTCAGACAAACTGACACAGTTCTCTGTGCCCACCTCCATCTGTCGGTGGATCACCAGCTTCCTGACAGACAGGCAGCAGCTTGTGAGGCTGGGCAAACATACATCCAGGACTATCACCATCAGCACTGGTGCCCCTCAGGGTTGTGTTCGCTCCCCACTGCTCTTCTCCCTATACACGAATGACTGCACTTCAAAGGACCCCTCTGTCAAGCC
>NW_015536461.1:31681-41100 GCF_001515605.1 Sinocyclocheilus anshuiensis | reverse complement strand
TGAAAAAGGCCCAGCAGAGGTTGTACTTCCTTCGCCAGCTGAGGAAATTCAACCTGCCACAGGAGCTGCTGAAACAGTTATATTCTGCTATCATTGAGTCTGGCCTGTGTTCATCCATAACTGTCTGGTTTGGTTCAGCTACCAAATCGGCCATCAAGAGACTACAACGGACAGTCAGGACCTCTGAGAGGATTATCAGTGCCCCTCTGCCCAGCCTCCAAGATCTTTACATCTCCAGAGTGAAGAAAAAGGCTTAGAAAATCACCTTGTACCCCACACACCCAGCCCACTCTCTCTTCGAACTGTTGCCTTCTGGTCGGCGCTACAGAGCACTGACCACCAGAACAGCCAGGCACAAGAACAGTTTTTTCCCCGCAAGCTATATTCAGCCTAAACAATTAAACTTTCGTAATTATACATCGTCCATCACAACTGACATATTTAAACACAGAATCCAAAATTTGTACACTTGTAAACTGCACACTTTGTAAATAACATATCTGTACATTTATTTAAACAATTACAATGTTTTTTCCTATACTTCTATTCTGTATATAGTACATTATTTAATAGTTTTTTTCTTATATTAGTGTTATGTTCCATCCCTACGGTGTTATTCCTATGTATGTCTGTACTTTCTTCTGCACTGGAAGCTCCTGTCATTAAGTCAAATTCCTTGTGTGTGTAAACATGGTAATAAAGCTCTTCTGATTCTGATTCTATATCAAAGACGGAAGCTTTCCGGCTTCCGGCTTCGCTACCGTTCGGACGTTCTTGCTTCACACAAAACAAGGGGTGTCTGCTTTTAGTTATTATGCCTCCCGCAGTTGGAATCAGCTTCCAGAAGAGATCAGATGTGCTAAAACATTAGTCACATTTAAATGCAGACTCAAAACTCATCTGTTTAGCTGTGCATTTATTGAATGAGCACTGTGCGATGTCCGAACTGATTGCACTATATTTTATGTATAATCGTTTTCTATTCTTAACCGTTTTAAATTCATTTTAAACCTCTTAAATCAATTTTTTTATAATTTTCAAAGTTTTTAAATTCCTTGTTTTATTGGTGTGAATCACATTGTTGTGATTATTTTTTTTCTTTTCTTTTATGTAAAGCACTTTGAATTACCATTGTGTATGAAATGTGCTATATAAATAAACTTGCCTTGCCTTGCCTATATCACGATTTGATTTAAGTGTACTGACTCTTACTGACTAATTTTTCATCAAAAAAATAAGACAAATTCCATGAAATTCCGCGTTATACAGAAAATTCTATTTTTATGACTGGATTCCGCAATTCCGTCCATCTTTCCTGCATTATGGAAATCATAGGGCCCTACTAATGTAGCAAACGAGTATGATAAGCTCATTGTGAAAGTAAAAGATGGGGACATTGTTTTTTATTTACTTTAGCATTGAGTCTCTCCAACTAGGTGACAACGTAGTGTTAAATCACCATTCAACAGACTCAAGCCACCACCGCAGTGCCATCTATTGGACTGCAGACAGGTACTAACTTTTCAATATGCTACGTTACTGACTGTGCTGACCATATACTGTAAAAAAAAGATGGATGACGCGTCTCCACTTCCTTCCACTATAGAAAAGTGAAGCCAAAGCATCTCAGTATGGCCGCTGCCATCTTGAGTAAATGACGTCATTTGGAGCCAGAGTCTGCACAGTAGATAATTGTTTGGAGCCAGAGTCTGCGCAGTAGTGTCGTCAGGTGGAGCCACGGTATCAAAGTCCCGCCCAAACTCCCGCAGACCCAATCAACCATAACGACACGCCACGTTTTTATAGCATCAAATTTCTATCTAAAATCAAACTTATCACAAAAACAAACAGTTGAACATATATCAGCATGATAGCTACCTTAAATGACCAAAACCATCTTTCGGAAAATTGTATTGGAAGTGTAATTAAATTTTTTTAAAATTTTGATTCAAGTCCCATTCGTTTACATGGAGAGGGTTGGTTTATGACCTGTACTGCTGCCAGCCACCAGGGGGCGATCAAAGAGCCTGCAGCTTCACTTTTCAGGATGTGTGAGGCACACCCAGTGCTGGCACAAAACAGGACACGACAAAGCAACCGTTGAAAATCATTTGTACTTTGTGTCAGTACGTCATAAATAGAACGCGGTATCAGTTTACTGTCAGGATTTGTCGTGTCGTGTCACGCCGCATCCAGTGTAGACAACATAACTGATTTTAATGGGTTCTATTGTATTTTGCCGTGGTGCTCGCTTCCGGTGTAGACACCCAGTTAGGAAATGTGATGTAACCGATGTGATAAGCATGAGTTCTAGGCCGCGGTGCGGCTGGTATAAACACCAGCATTGACTGAGTGGACGCGAACAGTTCCGGTGGCCGTGGAGCCGTAATGTGCCGCAGACGCATGCCGTGATGCGCAGATCAGCTCTAACGTCACTGAATCTGCTGTTAGAAATGAAGCATCCATTCATCACATCATGCAAAACTAAGAATTAGAATCATTGTAATGTGACCATCAAATATAGGTGCGGGGTCGGGTGAAGTTTGAGCCAGTGTTAATTTCATCAACGAAGACGACGACGAAAAATATTCGTTAACAAACATTTTTTCTATGACTAAGACGAGACGTTGACGAGCTAAAGCTAATATCTGATGATAAAAACTATGACTAAATGTATGTCTCGTCTTCGCTAATGAGACGAGACGGGACTATAATCTTATTTGAGGACTACCGGACATTCAAAATACATCCTATAGGCTACTGTCTTGTCCTTCAAAATGTGCGTCCCTGTCATTGGACAATCGGATAATGGGCGTTTGCATATCTAGTCTCAGTATGGCAGCTGCACAGTGGATGGATAGGCTACAAAAACGCGAACTTCCGATCTGACACAATGGCCTCAGCACCTGAAGGGGTAGGGATAAGTTCCCGGATACGTCCCGTTTTTCCCGTGAGTCACAATTAGTTGTCGATTAACTTAAAGTTAGTGAAGGCGGGATAGGCGGAATCACGCTGATAGAAGCGATCTCTCTCGTGCACGCTTCAGTTCTTCAGTTCTCATATACAGCGCGCGATCAGTTCTCAGTGCTCAAATACACACACAGCAGTCCAAATGTCTATTGTGTAGAGTATCTCACGTACATACAGTCGGTTATGGATTAAGTGAACGTAAACGGGTGGGTGAAAACTGAACGTGTGTCAGTATTACATGCATGCCTTCCGTCTTAAAGGGACAGCATTCCTAATTAAGTACCTATCCATGTCATTAATGTTAACCAACAAAAGATGTTAAATAAATGTGTTAAGTAAACCTACTATATCTAAAAAATGAGTTTAATTTGTATCCCTTTCGTATTTGTCTTATTGTCTTATTCTGCTTCTTTTTCAAAAATTATAAATTATATAGGCCTATATTATATATGAACAACTATCATTTTTATAAGTTGCTCCCTTTTCACTACTGTTAAAGGGATAGTTCATCCAGAACTGAAAATTGTCATTTATTCAAGTTTTTCCAAATTCAATCCTTGATTCAAATTTCTCATAAGCTTAATTAATTTGGTCTAAAGAGAGAAGAATTAATGCCTATTTTTGTTTGAAAACCACATATAAAATAGTTACCAAAATAAATGTTGGTAACTGCAGTTTGACTAAAAGTAATGACTAAAAGTTGACAAATGCAATGACTTTTCGTCGACTAAAACTAGACTAAAACTATGAAGGACTCAAATGACTAAAATGTGACTAAGACTAAATTTAAAATGTCTGTCAAAATTAACACTGGTTTGAGCTCATCCACGCATCTCTACACTACACTGACCTGGGTCGCCAGTAACAAACAATGGAGAAACTAAGTAATTACACCATTCAGAAGCATTTAAACGGCGTTATATGTTCTGTTAAAAAATTTTCATATCGGCGGCATATTCGCCGATACCGATATATCTGCGACAGGCTCATATCAGCCGATAATATCGGCAAAACAATATATCGGTCGCGCTCTAGTTTAAATTAATTGAAGGTAGTGAACTGAAAAGTTTTTATTTTTTTTTATTTTTACAGTGTATTTTAAATTATTATTTTTTTTAATTACATTTTAGCTAATAATCAGTTAAAATGTTAAATCTTTTTTTTTTTTACCTTTTTCATTACCATTTTCATCAGTCGTTTATAAACATTGAAATTATACATAATGCAATATGAATTAAATTAATTGGTTCTACAAGTTGTTGAAATTAACATTTAAACAGTGGCAGTTTTAACCTGTTTTCATGATAGATCTATTCAAACATGCATTAAATAATAAAGACAACAAGTTAAGTAAACATATAATGAAAATTTTGTATAGTGAATATATTTAGTCCTCTAGAGGAAACGATACAAAATGACATTTATGGTTTGAATTTCTTCATACAGTTGACAGAATTCTAAAGCTAAGACTGTTTCATATCAAACCACAGACCACAGAAAACAGCACAGACTAAAATGTATTGCATACTGAGACAGTCAAAACGCACCATCAGAGAATCACTATTTATTTGAGGCCCGTTTAAACTGTTGGCTAAAACCTGAAATAAATTTTTGGACAAATATTGTTGGTTGGTGAACTTTTGGCGGCGCATCACTTTGTGTTCAACTGCAAGTCTTCCGGTAAACGCTCAAATAACACCAAAGGCTGTCAATTTCTTCTTATGAAAAAAAAATGTTCTTAAAATATTTTCTAGGAATGATAAATAATACTTGCAATTTTTTTTTACAAGAATTGCACTTTGGGGCATTCATATGAACTTCATACATATGAATTGTTTTATCTTAATACATTTCTTAACATTTTTATGAATCCAGCCCCTGTATCTTGAGGTTTACAAGGGCTTCACTGTCTGATTTCTGAGACGTAAAACCCATTCTCATCCTGAACGCAGAGCTTCATCTAGATTAATTGCTAATTCTCCATTATCCCTGCAGGGAGGGGAAGTACGGCCATGCCGCATGCTTTGGCCTGCAGCCCGGCTGTTTGCTCTCAGACGGGACCAGGCAGATGGCTGTGGCTGCCATGGTGGCTAACTTCAGCAAGCCCACCGCTGACGCGCCATCCCTGCTGCAGCACGATGAAGTGGAAACGTACTTCCATGAGTTTGGACATGTGATGCACCAGCTTTGTGCTCAGGTCTGAATAAAGCTTTCAGTGAGGTGTAGGTTGCAACTATTTTGCAGTCTAGTCCTGTCAAACGATTAATCGTGATTAATCGCATCCAAAATAAGTTTTTGTTTACATGTGAATGTGTGCTGTGTATAGTTTATATTTAAATATATATACTGTATGTATGTGTATTTATATATACATAATAAATATACACAGAACACATATTATGCAAACAAAAACTTGTATTTTGTATGCGATTAATCGTGATTAATCATTTGACAGCAGTATTGCAGTCTGTGAAGTTTAAATATGGACGTTCTTCTCTTCGTTCAGGCTGACTTTGCGATGTTCAGCGGGACTCATGTGGAGAGGGATTTTGTGGAAGCAGCGCATGTCCAAGCACTACAAAACAGGAAACCCCATTCCAGAGGAGCTTCTGGACAAACTCATCAAGTCTAGACTTGCTAACACAGGTGACCATAGAACACACATTGGTCATTTCCACAATAAAAACGGAAACTGATCACACACTAGCTACAAGTTAACGCAACAAATGTTTACTCTGTTTGCTCACACTTTTCTAGTCTTATTTTGAACGATTGGGTAAATAATTTTTTGAAGGAAAAAAATTGTCACTTTATTTTAAGGTCCAATTCTTGCCATTAACAAACCATTAACTACGACTTTTGCCTCAGTAAACTCCTAATTTGCTGCTTATTAATAGTTAGCAAGGTAGTTGTTAAGTTTAGGTGTGGGGTAGGATTAGGGATGTAGGGATATGTGCTTTTATAAGTACTAATAAACAGCCAATATGTTAATAATATGCACGATAATACACAACTAGTTAATAGTGGTCCCTATACTAAAGTGTTACTAAATTGTCTTTGTAAGCTGTTTTTTTACAATGCAATAATGCTGAGATGACTTTCTGTTCTGGTTTGTAACGCCCACTTTTCACAATTTAAAAAAAAGTTCCGTTCTTAAACATTTTTTAAATCCTCTGGCCTACTAACTTTTTCTTCCTGTTTTTCAGGACTGTTTAACTTGAGGCAGATTGTTCTAGCTAAGGTGGACCAGGCTTTGCACACAAAGAGTGGGCTCGACCCGGCTGAGGAGTATGCCAGACTTTGCCTGGACCTCCTGGGAATTCCTTCCTCACCAGGTGAAATGAGATTTAGGCCTCAGCAATATAATAAAAATCCTTCATGTATTTTTTTTTTTTTTTATTAAACCCCTTGATGAATATTCAATATGTAATTGCTCTGCAATGGCTTAAAGGGCAAATAAATGGAAAAATATTTGTTGCCGTATTGTACAGTGTTACAATATTCATGTAATATGCTTATAAAAAGGCAAATAAAATGAACATCACTGTAATGGTTTACCCCAAATCACAAATAAAAAAGGAAAATACGTTACATCTTTAATGAAGATATGTGCATTACAATATACAGGTGTGCACATGCATGACCTAAATAAAAAAAAAAAGTGCTGTGTAAATAAGACCGCTCATTTGAGTACCGACATGGTTGACAGCTGTTAATGCACAATCACCGTTTTAGATCGACTAACTGTAATACTATATAAGATTTTCATTCTAAATAAAATCATAAATGTGACCCTGGAGCACAAAACCAGTCATAAGTAGCACGGGTATATTTGTAGTAACAGTCAAACAATACATTATATGGGTCAAAATGATCGATTTTTCTTTTATGCCAAAAATCATTCAAATATTAAGTAAAGATCATATTCCATGAATATATTTTGTACATTTCCTACCGTAATTATATCAAAACTTAATTTTTGATTAGTGATATGCATTGCTAAGAACTTCATTTGGACAAATTTTGATTTTTTTGCACTCTTAAGATTCCAGATATTCAAATAGTTGTATGTCGGCCAAATATTGTCCCATTGTCCTAACAAACCATACATCAATGGAAAGCTTATTTATTCAGCTTTCAGGTTATGTATAAATCTCAATTTCAAAAAATGGACCCTTATGACTGGTTTTGTGGTCCTGGGTCACAAATATTGGCTGTCGGTTTCAGAGCGGAAAATGCAAAATATTCACTTTACTCAGCAGTGCTAAAACTGGCAGTACATTTGCCGGCAACTCACCAAAATAAAAGCTTTCTGATTTTAGGTTTGTAAATTATTATTAAAAAAAAGTAAATATTAGCATTTAGCATTGTATTTTTAAGTGTACTATTAAATAATTGTATTTTTATTTAAATAAACTTTTATTTTCAAATATAGTAGTATTATCACACTTTTTTATTTTTTTATTTTTAAAATAAACTAAATAAAGTGCAATAATACTATTATTACTGTTAATTAATTAATTGTTTTATTTTTTATAGTTATATTTAAAGGGTCACATTGAGCAGTGTAAGCACCAAACCAAATCTCCAGGTGCTCTCATGAGAACCAGACCGAAAAACTTATGTGCACCCCTGACAATATATTGTGAAATGGTTCCGGTGGTGATACTGGTTGGAAAGATCTTTCAGCCAATCAGATTTGAGGACCGGAACAAACTGTTATATATGCATTTTTTATTGTTATCAGGACCTCCTCATTCTTATTTTTTTCTTGTTTTTTTTTGGTGCTCTTACAGGGACAAACATGCCTGCTACCTTCGGTCACCTGGCAGGAGGATATGATGCTCAGTACTACGGTTACTTGTGGAGTGAAGTCTTCTCCATGGATATGTTCTATGCCCGTTTCAAACAAGAAGGCATCATGGACCCTAAGGTTAGATTAACCAATAGTGCTTGTGAATCCTGTGTGTAAATGTCCTTTGTGTCTACTCATGTTTCTGTGTTGTCTCGTAGGTGGGTCTGGACTACAGGAAGTGCATTCTGAAGCCTGGAGGATCTGAGGATGCTGCTGACATGTTGAAGAAGTTCCTGGGAAGAGAACCCAAGCAGGATGCTTTCCTCCTCAGCAAAGGACTCACGGTTGAGCGGGAGCCGGGCAAGCCCTGCGCCTGCTGACTGCCTGAATGTTAGGCTAAGCCCTTAAAGCCTCAGACTGATACCTCCTAAAAAAAACAAAAAGCTTATTCACTTATCACAATAGCTTTCACTATGAAAGTTTGAAGCGTTGTTTTAAAATTGAAAATTGTATTGACATCTGTCTAAAAAAAGTTTACAAATGACACTCTTGTTGCGTTTGAACTGTTTTCTGTTGAGCATAATGAATTCCCTGTGGAAAATGCCTTGGAGCTGCTTCAGTACACTCATAACACATAATTCGGCTGATGTCACATACGGGACTCCAGCTACATGATTAACAGCAGGTCACCAGAAAGCAATATCTTTGCTTTGTTTTAATGGGAGATTCTCAAAAACACATGTCCAGCTCACACCCTGCCCCAAAATCATGAAAAAAAAAAAAAAAAGAAATTACATTTTGCATAAAGTTGCAAAAATTATTTTAGCTTTAATTTTCTTCACCTGTGACTTTGACTTGACTTGACATTTGACTTGAGTTTTTATAATTTCCTTTTTTTCTTAATGGTCATTCTATAAACTTATATACGGTGGCCGAGAAGTGCAAAGCAAATCACAATTCTGAAAACAAAGTAACAAATTACAAACGCAAATGCAAGTCTAAAAAACAAAATAACAATTCAGAAAGCACAACAACAATTCAGAAAACAAAATAAGTCAGAAAACACAACGACAAATCCGAAAACAAATTAACAAGTCAGAAAACAACGAGAAATCAGACAAACCGAAAGGGGTAGGTATAGTTTGAGACAGCGCCATTGGTTTGGGATTACTCACCACTGACCCGAGAAGTGCAAAACAAATCACAATTCTGAAAACAAAATAACAAATTACAAACGCAAATGCAAGTCTAAAAACCAAAATAACAATTCAGAAAGCACAACAACAATTCAGAAAACATTATAACAAGTCAGAAAACACAATGACAAATTTGAAAACAAAATAACAAGTCAGAAAACACAACGACAAATCCGAAAACAAATTAACAAGTCAGAAAACAACGAGAAATCAGACAAACCGAAAGGGGTAGGTATAGTTTGAGACAGCGCCATTGGTTTGGGATTACTCACCACTGACTGGACGAGACATCTTTTTTGGGTGAACTATCCCCTTAATGGCAGAGAATGGTGACTAGTTTTTTTTTTTTTTTAAGCGGATGCATATCTGTCGTAAAATAACCCTATGCATCTCGTGGCGTATATTCCAAGCATTCTGAAGGTATACTGAGGGTTTGGTGAGAAACAAACCGAAATGGC
>NW_015536461.1:16633-30941 GCF_001515605.1 Sinocyclocheilus anshuiensis | reverse complement strand
ATATTAAGCCTTAAAGTTCTGCATAATTAAGGGCGTGGCCACTTGAGTGACAGGTGGATTGACACTGCTGTCACTACCGTCGAGCTAGGTGGGCGTGGCTTCAGCAACAAGCTCCCGCCTCTTTGCCCATTTTCGATTATCGAGTGACGCGCGGTGACGCGCTGCCAAGATGGCGACGGCCACCTCTGCCCACTTTTGAGCTTCAAAAACGCTCCTTGGAAATCTACGGGTGACGTCACGGACACTACGTCCATGTTTTTAGTTTTTTGGAAAACGAAAAAACGAAAAAGGAGCCGTTTTCTCATTTTTCTACTTTCAATATTAAATAAAAAAACGAATGATCGAATGGTACATGGATTCTGCTGCTTTGTGTTCTGCCGTTACCGGGGAAACAGTTCTATTTCTACCAAACGCGCCACCTGCTGGCAGAGAATTAATGTGCATTTTAAATAAGCCTGTTGTTTTGTTCAGAGTTCAGACCAATGCGAAAATCGACCCATGTTTTTACCCTGCAAACACGCAGAGATTTAAATGTGAACTGGTGGATCGATAAGAAGACAATGCATTATAAAAATCTAAACAGTAGGATGTGCGATATATGGTCTGCGATAATATCGTAATTGCAGTTTTAATGATGTGCGATTTGACATTATCGAGTATATCGCGAAAAACAAACAAAACACCTACAGAGTGCACGCATACATTACGTGATGAAGTTTAGTATGTTAACATAGGTTAAAGTGCGCGTACGCATTTAGAGTGCGTTCTTTCACTGCATGAATCAGTATATTAAAATGCATTTAGATTGATCACATAATTCAAGATATGGGGTTAGAAAATGTATATATTTATATAATTTCATATAATTAATATCACATGAAGAGTGCCGTTAGCATGATTACAAATGTGATATTGATTTTATACAACAGTTCAATAAACAAGAAGTTAATATTAAGAGACTTACGTTTATTAGACACCATATTTCCTGCTTTTGCTCAATTTCGCCAACAAAAACAATTCCAAACACAGCCACAGCACTGCTTTGCGTCTCTGAGCAACATGACGGTGTTTCGTTCCTGAATGATTCAACCGTTTAAATGATTCGGTTCAATCGCAATGACTCGCTTATTAACAGTGACTTACTGCCACTTATTGGCAGTTCTAACTTCACATTTAAAGTATCTTTTAATTTTTAAAATAATTTCAAACATCAGTTTTGAATGTTTTATGTTTAAAATATCAAAAAAATTATGCATTTGTCACTGCAGTATTCCATGTATTCCAAGTATTCCATGTCCCTCAGAGCTGCATTAATGTGTAAATACATCTAAATGCCACTTCAGATGCAGCTTCTGTGTTTCCTCTGCATTGCAAAGATGAATTTTGTTGATACTGATTTCATTTGCTTGGTAACAGCCCAAATGCAAGAATTTGACTCAAAAGATGATGCACACTTTTAGAAAAAAATGGCTTAAAGGTAAAAATGCCCATAAAACTTACTGAAAAAGGTTAATTTCTATCACTGCTGCAAACTGACCACACAGCATATGAAGAATATCAAAAAATACAGGAATCGGCTTGTCCACGGTAGTCCTTAAGATATCAGCACAATAACACACTCAGCAAAATATCGTCTCATTATCGTTATCTATAAAATCCTGCTTTTTACAGTAATTTTACAGTTTAAAATGGTACTATAGACATTGCCCTACCCCGCTCATATGGTATTAATTTTATTTGTGCAGGTCTTAAAAATGGTCTTAAAAGGTCTTAAATTTGAGCTTAAAAATCCTGCAGAAACCCTGTATAAGTAACTTTCTAACTTTTAACATCAACAGTCTACTGACTATGAGTAACTTTGAAAGTGCATGTCAACTCATTCTATGAACCCTAACTTAACACCTACTAATGCTGTACTAATATGCTAATGAGAGTTAGTTGACATGTAGTTGCAGCGTTACTTATTATTACAGTTATCACAACGTCTAAAGTGGACTGTCAAAATAAAGTGTAAAACTGCAGCTTTTTGCAATGTAAATACTGAATCCAAGTGAAATCAGTTCACGTTTAATGCATATTGACACCAATAAAATTCCTGTAAAAATGTAACTTTAAAGGAAAAACAGGCAATTTTAAAATTATTTGGTCACACTATAATTTAAGGTCCAATTATTGCTATTAACAAACCATTCATTATGATTTTTTTAATTTTTTGCCTCAATTAACTCCTAATTTGCTGCTTATTAATAGTAAGGTAGGCCTAGTTGTTAAGTTTAGGTATTGGGTAGGATTAGGGATGTAGAATATGGTCATGCAGAATATGTGCTTTAATAAACAGCCAATATGTTAAAAATAGGCATGCTAATAAGCAACTAGTTAATAGTGAGAATTGGTCCCTATGATAAAGTGTTACCAATTATTTTCACACGTCATTGCTAATAGCCTCGTGGGCAGCGCGCTGACATTTAGCACTGTTGCGCTTCGGGCGTCCCAAGTTTGAGTCCTGGCTCCTGGACCTTTCCCGATCCCATCCCCCCTCTCTCTCACTTTGCTTCCTGTCAACTAACTGTCCTATTATAATAAATAAAAAATAAAAATGAACATATTACATAAATATTGCACAATCCTGCCTGGGGCAGAGTAAGTTTTGATCGTGACTCTTATCATCAACCTCACACTCAATTCCTCAGTGAGTTAGACTTAGGTTATTCTCTCTCAGGACTGAATGGATCTGCGCACATTAGAGAGGCTTGAAACAAACAACACAGAGTAACAATTAACGCATGCAGAGCGTAATAAAATCACCTGCTCCCTTTGGATCCTGCTCTGTTTCAACAGGTTCACATCAATACTTGCCATTTAAAACCAGCTAATAATTATTTGTAATGATGCAAAATGATTCCACAGATTTTCAATTTCTAATTAGAAATGAAAAGCAGTAATTTATGCATTTATACACTTCAGGCTAATTAAACATGTGGCAGCTGCTCATGATCTCCAGGGTCTGCAGGCGGCGGATCGTAAACACCAGGTCTCTCTCGGCCTTCCTGATCTCAGTGGATAAATGACGGGTGCAGAGGAGAACAAACAAATGAGCTGGAGTGCTTCGCAACAGAGCTGTTTTCTTTTCCTTGTTACTGTGAAAACATCTAATAAATATTTGGCTTTCAGATTATTTCTTCACTTCTCAAATTAAGCAGTGATGCTCAGTAGTTCTGGATCTCTTTGTTCGATGCTGTAGAGCTACTTTGGGTCGCTCAGATTTGAGTGGGTTATGAGCACAGGAAGGCAGGCAATCATACTCAGGATTTCTTGAGGCGTGTTGGTCAGGATGGCTGTGGTGGAGAAGATGAGCGAAGCTCTTGGACTGGAGGCTCTGCGGGGACAGAGCGCTGATGCTCTACAGCCTGTTTCCAAAATGGTGCGGGTTTTCATCAGCTCCACACACTCAGGTAAGGCTTGCGCTGCTTGTTTAGTCCGCTTGCCTTTGTATGTGGCTTTTTTTCTGAAACAAACTTTGCTCTTTATTCCAAAGTCAAGGAAAACCTGGAAATATTAGGGAATTTTGAATTGAATTTAAGAATTGAACATTCTTAAAGTCAAGGGCAATTCTGTAGTGTGATTTTTATAGTTAAGCTCAGTTCTAAAATGTTTATTTTCACTCTATGGGTACAGTCTCTATAAAATACTACTGTTTATTCAATAATCATAAATCATGAAAATGCATTAGTCCAAATAGGTGTAGAATATGTAACTTTAATATGCAATGTTTCTATTTTTATTTTGTGGAGGAAGGCAGAATTAGGGTCACTTCAATTTGGGGACTGATTCTCACTATTCACTAATATTACAATGTCTGCTGCAGTAAACTAATAATTTGCTGCTTATTAATAGTAAAGTAGCTGTTAAGTTCAGGTATGAGACAGGAATAAAGGATATAAAATATGCTCATGCTGGATAAGGCATTAATATGTGCTTTTTAAGTACTTATAAACAGCCAACATGCTAGTATTTTGCATGCTAATAAGCAACTAGTTAAAAGTGAGAATTGGACCTTAAAATAAAGTTGTACCAGAATTAGTGTTTGTACTGATATCGAAATATTGGAATAGTTCTGATTAATCGAGGTGGTCAGGCATTTTTCTATAATGATGTAAAACCATACAAATGACTGTTGTGTTAGATAGACAATCAATTACCTACATAGTGCTCTTGGTTTTGTAATAAGCATATTATTAAATACTAGTGTAATAAGCAAGATAATGTACATGAATAAATATCATGAAAAAACTCCTTCAGGACCTGACATTAATACATTTAATTTATTTGCCAGACATGAAACATGAGAGAAATGCATTCTGGGAGAAGGCTTATGCTGAGCTGCAGGCCCACTGTCAAAGCTTGGGTCTCGTCCTTGAGGTTTGTGCTAAAAACGTATTTCCAGTCTAGTGTAATTCTGATGGGAAACATAAACAACTGTCTATAACTACATTATGTTTTTATTTGTTGAACATATGTACTGGCGTTGAATTTAGTTTGTTTTTTCTCACAGGTAGTGGATTTGAGATGCGGAGTGCGTGAGATCTTCACAGCTGATCACTTGACAATTGAACTGTGCATTAAAGAAATTGAGTCCTGCCAGAGAATATCAGATGGCCCAACTTTTATTGTATGTCACCAGCAACCTAATGTTATACAGTTTAGTTGAACGCAATGAACACCTTTTGGTCTGTTTCTCTAAGCATAAGTATAATTGCGTATCTCTGCTTTTCACTGTTTTTCTTCTCAGGCTCTGCTCGGTAATCAGTATGGCCATCGGCCCATCCCACGCCTCATACCAGAGACAGAGTTTGAGTTGCTGATATCAAAACTTCCCAAAGCTTCAGAGAGTTTAAAGCTCCTTAACCAATGGTTCTCCAAAGACAGCAACTCAGTCCCACCCACATATATCCTCAAGCCAATCACAGCTCACTATCCTCATTACAGTGACAGGGGCTCAGAGAGCGGACAGTTGCGTGATAATGATGTCATATCCTGGAATCTGACAGAATCGCGACTGCTGCAGGCTCTCCGCACTGCTGCGCAACAGGCTGAGAGAGATGGGGATATCAGTGTTGACCAAAAGCACAAGTTTTTCAAATCTGGTAAGGGACTGTGAAGCTTTCCATGAATATGGTGCAAAATAAGGCACAATTTTTGGCATTCCAAACCTGACCCAACTGACTTTCATTGTATAACCAAGTGTGCTGCACACATTCTACAAAGTGAGACCAAAACATTTTGTTCGTCTCTGGGGGCTGGCTGCAGTACAGGCCATAAACACCGCCCTCTCCATCTAAACGAATGGGACGTCAGCCAAACTAAAAAACCAAATTGCACATCAAATAAATGTTCCCAAATAAGTTCTAATGACGCTGATGTATATTCAAATGTTGTTGTTTTTCCCTTATAAGTTCGGTTTAGTTAGCTTTTTGTTGCTATATAAACTGTGTGTGGCACCATGATTGTGTGCTTGTGATTGAGTCTGCAGGAGTTTAGGCCAGACCTTAAAGGGTTAGTTCACCCCAAAATGAAAATTCTTTCATTAATTACTCACCCTCATGTCGTTCCAAACCCGTAAGACCTTCGTTCATCTTCGGAACACAAATTAAGATATTTTTGATGAAATCTGAGAGCTCTCTGACCCTCCATAGTGAGCAACGCAACTGTAATGTTCCCAGACAGAAACGTAGTAAGGATATCGGTAAAACAGTCCATGTGACTTCAGTGGCTCAACTTCAATTTTACGAAGCTATGAGAATACTTTTTGTGCGCAAAGAAAACAAAAATAATGACTTTATTCAACAACTCTTCTCCCCCCCGAGTTACTGTCTTCCGCCATTTTGGAGAGTATCACAACGCATACGCGCGCTTTACCCTAAGCGTAAACAATGCTGATTACATTGATTACATTCTGGGGTACTCTCCAAAATGGCGGAAGACGTCCCCCCCCCAAAAAATAAGGATTTGCGCATCTAATTGTTTAAAAAATGTAACACTACCTTATTAATAGACAGTCTCTTATCATTTTAATGAGTCCTGCCTTAGTTTTTCCTGTTGTTTTTATGATTATCATGCTTTTGTTGTGTGTATTTCATAGTCTTAGAGTATGAGATGGAGCACGGCTTTCTCAAGACTCAAAAGGATGCATCAGTGGTGCTGTTTTTCCGTGAACTGCCTCGACTTAGTAAAAGAAATTACAAGAAAAACTTTGCAAAGTTTCTTCTGGACGTCACAGCCGATGGCTTGCTGGACACCGAAGCCCGGGAGCTCTTGGCTGACCTGAAGCAGCGCATCTGCAACACAGGTCACCTCCAACCTCTCTGCATGGAGCTCAGCAAAGGAGCTATGGACCCGAGCCGCAAAGAACACAAGGAGTACCTGGGAAAACTGTGTGAGCAGGTGACATCCCAAATGAAGGAACTGATCAGCAGGAACACTCTGCAAACTTCAGGAACTTGTAGCACAGAAGATCCAGGATGGTCTTTGTTGAAACAGGAGATCTTCCATCATGCCGTGTTGAGCGAGGAGAAGTGCTCTGTGTTTAAAGGAAGGGACAGCATTCTGGGAAAGATCTGCATTGACATGTGGGAGTCCTCGAATGTTTGCCACGAACCTTTTCTGGTTCATGGACCTTCAGGGGTTGGTAAAACAGCTCTGCTTTGCAAACTGGCACAAGAAATGCGAGGCGTGGTTGACCATCGAGGAGTTGTGGTGCTGAGGTTGCTGGGAACATCTCCACTCAGCTCGGATCTTGACTCTGTTCTCAGAGGTGTTTGTCTTCAAGTGTGTGGAGCTTTAGGGTTGCAGTTCCCCTATCCACATATTTCCAACACGCATGAAGAGCTAGTCCGGTTTTTCCATTCCATGCTGGAAGACGTGTCAAAACAAGGAGACACACTCCTGCTCATTCTGGACTCATTGGACCAGCTGTTAGAGGCAAACAAACCTCCTCAACTAGACTGGATACCTAAAGTGATCCCTCCCAATGTACAAATTGTACTCTCTATTTCTGATGACTGTGTTGAGAAATGTAAATCTTTGGTTTCAGCAGAACCAAACGTCTTTGGTGTGGAACCTCTCACTGACGATCAAGGGAAAGACATCATTGATGCCTACATGAGCGCAGCTGGACGCAAGCTGACCTCAGAACAGTTGGGCACCGTCTTAAACAGCTTCCAGCAAAGCAGAAGCCCTTTGCATCTGAAACTCTTGCTAGACACTGCCAAACAGTGGCCCTCCTACACCTCCATGTCTAATGTTCGCCTGGGCACCTCTGCACAGGAAGTGATGACACAGTTTGTGGAGACACTTGAGGAGAATCATGGAAAGAAGCTAGTTAGTCATGCTCTGTGCTTCATCTTGTTATCAAGGTAAGTCATAATTTATGTTGATTTTAGGAAGACCCAGTATGTTAACTTTTTGATGGTAGATTATGAGGATGTTTTGGTAATTTAGTATAAGGGCGTCTTTACGCTGCCAAGCTTTGCCACATCCAAATTACATGTAAAAATTGACTGTGATCAAGAAATACTTAGCTGTGAGCATGTCATAGATTGTTTTCTGTGATTGTGTGTAAGTACCAAGGTTGTGCTCATTCAGATCAAATTCATGACTTTTAAATTACAATTCATTTTCCAGATTTGAATTGAGGTAGTTAACAGGATGCTGAATTGTAATTCAGATTTTAATGAAAAGAAGTAGAATTACAATGAAATTATATGTTAAATTAAATATATATATAATTAAATATATTGTATGTGCAGTTTAAAACTATTTTATATTATGTATTGTTATATTTTACAAATATTTTTTTTTGCATGAATTGCCTGTACATGTATTATTATGCACATAACATATGGGGTATTTTGATCAATATTTCATGATATTAATAATCAATGCTTGAAATTATGCACCTGTAGAAATATATGAAGAGTTTATTTGCAAAAACAGATAACTCAGTTGTTTCATATTTTCAAAAATCTGGTTGTTTATTATGTTATCATGTTTTTATTGTGTTTTATTGTGTTAGTTAGCTGTATTTTTTAGTTATTTTTAACCTAATCAAAATAACCCAACTGCAGTTTGATTGAGATTCATTGAAATGCACAATGAAAAAACACGGTTTTTGAAAATTGTTAAAAACGGAGTTATCTGTTTTTGCAAATGAACTCTTCATATATTGCATTACATTAAAATTCATTAATCATTTTATGGACCTTGGTGGGAGAGCACTTGATTTCCCCGAATGCTCTTATTTAATCAATAAAAGTTAAGACAGATTACTGGTATTGATGTTAGTATGTATTTGTGTATTTTTAATTGTTGTATTATATATATTTTTCTTTCATTATTTGGAGTTAAATGTTAAAGTATTAACTTAGTAGTATTACATTTCTTTGAATTCAATAAAATTCCATTTCTTTCATTCCGATTCCAATTCCAATGCAACATCCCGTGGGTGTATAGCCAATTCTATTCAAATTCACATTCAATTGGTAGCTAATTCTCAAGCAGCCTCTGCGCCACATTAAAAGTCCATGCTTTTTTTTCTGTGTATATTTTCCAATTTCGATGAGTCAAATACTAGCCTTCAAAATTGGCAAGTCCAACTTGTATTGTTGACATTGACAGCTACAGAAGTCTAAGTTACAGAATGTCATTATTTGTCTTTTATATATTCAGAAATGGTCTGTCAGAGGCAGAGTTACAGGATGTCTTGTCGTTAGATAATGACGTTCTGGCTGAAATGTATAAGTACTGGCTTCCTCCAAGCCACACACTCCTTCGCTTCCCACGACTTCACTGGTCCCGTCTCCGGCATGACCTCAGAGCTCATCTGATGGAGAGATGGGAGGGTGGTGTTATTCTGCTGGGTTTCACCCACAGGTAAAGGTTTGCTTTCCCACAAGTCAAGCAACATACTAGAAAAAGTCCCAGCGCTTCCTATGCCCATTCCAACTCAGCCGTTACTTTTCTTAGGCAGTTTGCAGAGCTGGTAAGGAAGAGATATTTATCACGTGATATGAAAGCTGACATGCACAACATCCTCGCTGAATATTTCTCAGGACAGTGGAGTCAGGGGCAGCTCAGGCCCATCCTTCTGCCCTCACTAAGTACACTGCTCAATGCCGACAGAAAGGTATTGTTCAAGGTCACAAAATCAGCATTATGTCAATATATTTTAGATGCTAAGTAACCTATATTTCTACTAAATTTTTGGTGGTAAAACATGGTATTTTTTTTCAAGGTACCACCCCAGCCCTTGCGGTTCACTGGAGAAGTTGCCAATATACGGAAGCTTAATGAACTGCCCTATCACCTCGCTCATGCGGGAAAATGGGAGGAGCTATGCCAATCAGTGCTCGGTGAGGTTTAGATAGGAATAGTTACATTTAAAAATAACCAAGTCTATTGGATATTCTCTTGAAAGCTGTCTATGTTTTATGTTTTTGCCAACTTAAAAATATACAACATGTATAAACAAATATATAAAAACATGAATGTGCATTTATTCTCACAGGCAGTCTGGACTGGTTGTGCTGTAAAACTCTGCAGTGTGGCGTGAGCTGTGTTATTCGGGACCTGTCACTTTGCACTGACCTCACAGACTGTCCTGAGATACAAATGCTGAAAGAGACATTTCTGCTTCTTAAGCCCTCGTTAGATTTTAGCGATGGCCATGTGGGTAAGTATTGACCACTGGGGCTTTCATAGGCTGTATTCTACCGATAACATTTACTTATTAAAGCAAATGTAAATAAGAATTAGTTTGTAAGGGAATATAAAGAAATGTTTTGGTTTCATGTTTTTATGAAATGGTAATTGGAGTTGTGTGGCTTTTAGTTTATGTCTACTAGCTTAGAGGTCATCCATCTAGTAGGAAATTCAATAAAGAAACTGCATTTCTCAAGCAATTTAATGGGGTCTAGGAAGGTGAGGTATGCCATTATTACACCCTTTATTTTAGAATGTAATCACATGTTTATTGGTTGCTTCTACATGATCAATTGCCTAATGGGGAAAAAAAATTAATCAGTTAGCAAATGGATAAATAAAAGCAATTAATAAATAATTTATTTAAAAAAAAAATGGTTTGCTTTATTGATATTTAAATATATTTTATTGTTAAATATGTAAAAAAGGTATTTGTAATTTATGTATTATTTAAACATTTATCAATGCTTAAATCATTTCTTGCTTTTTAAAACTTTTTAGAGAATTTATAAATTCTCTGTAAAGTAGTATGAGGCTTTACAGATGACATTCAGAGACATTTTTTTCCCTTTATTTATTGGCAGAAAAACCAGTCACACCAATTCATTGTTCTTTCACTGTCCCTTTAAACATTGCTTACAATTCAAGAAACATCTAAAACAGGGGTGTCAAACTCAGTTCCTGGAGGGCCGCAGCCCTGCAGAGTTTAGTTTTTAGAGTTTAGTCACAAACCATGTAGTTTTCAAATAAGCCTGAAAGACGTGATTAGCTGGATCAGGTGTGTTTAATTGGGGTTGGAGCTAAACTCTGCAGGGCTCAGGCCCTCCAGGAACTGAGTTTGACACCCATGATCTAAAATCTGTCATGATATAACTCATCTTTCAGTATATATCTCACTCTTCTATAAGATCCCTCACTTTTGGTCACGGAGCTCTTCTCCAGGCTGCAGTGCCTCACTGATCTCTACCCTTCCATGATTGGTCAGCTGTGTTCTCAGTGCGTGGACTGGTTTGGTTCCTATACTGACCCAGTGCTTGTGCCCAAAAGCAGCTTTTTTCAGGCCCCTGGGGGCCCACTGAAGAGCACCCTCACGGGGTTCACTAGAGGTGACATAAAGGAGCTTAATATTGGTTTTGTTAAAGATTTTAGAGTAAAAATATCTTACCACACATTCTGTTGCTAATCTGCTACATGTGGCTTCATATCATTGTGTTTTCTTGACTTTTGAAGGGGTGAAAGCTGTCGTGCTGTGCTCAAAGAGAGAGCTGCTGGTAGCAGGTTCAGAGGAAGGACTGATCATAGTCTGGAGTCTAAACCATCTCCAGACTCTTCACAATCTTTCTGGACACACTGGTAGGTTCTTAACAGTGTAGAAGGCAAGGGTGTAGTGTGTCACTGCCTTGATTCAGAAAATTCAAATTCAAGAGAGCGTAAAGGTCTTTGCACACTGAGTCCAAACTTCTTGTTCAAAATTTTCGCATGTTAAAAAATAAATACAACCTCACATCGTGTCAATCATGTTTACACACTGCCTCCGAAAGTTTTGTCCGTCATAAAAAAATTCGGATCAGGTTCGATTTTCTGCGTTTTCGCATCCGTAGCAAGCATTTTGATTGGAAAGGATGACGAATATGAACAAAAAAAAAAACGCATACAGGATGACGAATATGAAAAAAAAATAAAATAAATGCATGCAAAAATGTTGGACTCAGTGTGCAAGGACCTTAACAGTCGAGTTCTGGAAGTAAAAACTCAAAATGTATTTTCTCCATAGTGAAATCGATTTTAAACAATAACTGATAAACCTTTAAAGGTATAGTTCACCCAAAAATGAAAATTACTCTATGATTTGCTTACCCTCAAACCATCCTAGATGTATATGACTTTCTTCTTTCAGACAAATACAATCAGAGTTATTTTAAAACATGTCCTGGCTCTTCCAAACTTTATATTGGCAGTGAATGGGTGTTAAGACTTTAAAGTCCAATAAAGTGCATCCATCCATCATAAAAAGTGCTCCCCATTGCTCTGGGAGTTAATATAGTTCTTCTGAAACGAATCGATGCAATTGTGTAAGAAAAATCTCCATATTTAAAACTTTATAAACTGTAATCTCTAGCTAGTGCTAACTGTTATACGTGCGTTACGAGAGAGTGGTGTTCCAGCGGATGACGTAGGCGTAGCGTAAGCTCCAGTGAAAATAGTCTCATGTTAACCAACTTTTGTTTACAGCAAAAGGAAAACCAGTCTCCTCCTGGCTTATATTGAAATCCTCCGACATTTTTCTTTTACAAATCTTCGTTTTGTACTTCTAATTCCTGACCCAGTGTTTTGTTTTGCTCTCTCCACTGCACATCTGCGTTTGTCACTTCCACATTCATCACCGAATTCGCCTACATCTTGCGTCATCCGCTGGAACGCCCCTCTCTCATGAACGCACCTGCGACAGAAGATAGAACAGCACAAAATAGCCCTGGTGTAGGATGAGCCAAACAGTCCCCAATGAGACAGTAATGCCATGCTCCCTTAGGAGTGCACACTTCAGTTCCCCCATAGTTCCTCAAAGAACGTTGCTATGCAGCAAAAAAGCAATCTGCCGGGGGAGGTGTGCAGTTATATGGTGTTTCACATTATATTGTAGATTTCAGCATGAATTATAGCACACTCTATTGATCAATTAGAATTCAGGACTGGTACTATCCCTTTTATAAGGAAATTAATAGTTTAACAAACAAAGAAATAAGGGACATAGCTTAACTTAATTATAGAAATGTTTTCTATATTTCCCCCAGTTTTCAAGCTGTTTCTATGTGCCTATTAGAAACTACCCGAAAAATGCTTTAGGGTGAACACCATTTTATATATGAAAATATAAACACGTTTTGTTTCTCTGTGTAGCGGGGGTGCTGTCCCTGAAGCTGATGGACAAAACCAATCACTGTCTGTCTACTGGACTCGATGGCACACTAAGAAAATGGTGTCTGATAAGTGGACAACAGATTTTCTGTATCACTGATGCAGTGTCTGTCCAAACACACACTCCTACACACGTTCACATGATTGAAGAAAGGAAGATTATCATAACCAACCCAAGCAGCCTAGTATGAAAACATTTTTATTAAATGAACGGTTCATGTTCAAATGAAAATTGTCATTATTTTTTACTATTTTTACGTTTCTCTTACTATACCAAACCAGGGGCCAGTTGTGTAAACTTAGCCATTATGTTGAGGCTGTGTCTTAAAGGGGTAATCGGATGCACATTTTTCACAAGTTGATATGATTCTTTAGACTTAATTATAGAAATGTTTTCTATATTTCCCCCAGTTTTCAAGCTGTTTCTATGTGCCTATTAGAAACTACCCGAAAAATGCTTTAGGGTGAACACCATTTTATATATGAAAATATAAACACGTTTTGTTTCTCTGTGTAGCGGGGGTGCTGTCCCTGAAGCTGATGGACAAAACCAATCACTGTCTGTCTACTGGACTCGATGGCACACTAAGAAAATGGTGTCTGATAAGTGGACAACAGATTTTCTGTATCACTGATGCAGTGTCTGTCCAAACACACACTCCTACACACGTTCACATGATTGAAGAAAGGAAGATTATCATAACCAACCCAAGCAGCCTAGTATGAAAACATTTTTATTAAATGAACGGTTCATGTTCAAATGAAAATTGTCATTATTTTTTACTATTTTTACGTTTCTCTTACTATACCAAACCAGGGGCCAGTTGTGTAAACTTAGCCATTATGTTGAGGCTGTGTCTTAAAGGGGTAATCGGATGCACATTTTTCACAAGTTGATATGATTCTTTAGGGTCTTAATGAAAAGTCTATAACATGCTTTGGTTAAAATTTCTCAGTGGTAGTGTAAAAAACACCCTTTTACCTTACTAAAATCAGCTCTTTTCACAGCAATCTGTTCTGTTGAATGTCGCTTTAAATGCTAATAAGCTCTGCTCACCCCGCCCCTCTCTTCTGTGGGGTGATGAGCAGTACTGTTTACTTTAGCCGCATTTAACCGAGAAACTTGCTAACTAGCACATTATTAGGAAAGGCGATTTGCAAAGATTCATAAAAAAAACCTTAAACTCACTTCTTCTGTAGGTGAGGCTGGATCACGAATGATTCGCTCGAACATAGGCAGATCGGGGGCACATTCTACGGTGGCCGAGAAGTGCAAAACAAATCACAATTCTGAAAACAAAATAACAAATTACAAACGCAAATGCAAGTCAAAAAAACAAAATAACAATTCAGAAAACACAACAACAATTCAAAAAACATTATAACAAGTCAGAAAATATAATGACAAATTCGAAAACAAAATAACAAGTCAGAAAACACAATGACAAATCAGACAAACCGGAAGAGGTAGGTATAGTTTGAGACAGCGCCATTGGTTTGGGATTACTCACCGCTGACTGGACGAGACATCTGTCAATCAACGTATGCAGGAAGAACCAGCCGAAGAACAGCAGAGTCGTGGTAGAAAGTTCGGAGATGGTATTAAAGTAGCTCAGTTTAAATGTATTGTATGAAT
>NW_015536461.1:16072-16410 GCF_001515605.1 Sinocyclocheilus anshuiensis | reverse complement strand
TACGGTGGCCGAGAAGTGCAAAGCAAATCACAATTCTGAAAACAAAATAACAAATTACAAACGCAAATGCAAGTCAAAAAAACAAAATAACAATTCAGAAAACACAACAACAATTCAAAAAACATTATAACAAGTCAGAAAATATAATGACAAATTCGAAAACAAAATAACAAGTCAGAAAACACAATGACAAATCCGAAAACAAATTAACAAGTCAAAAAACACAAGACATATCAGACAAACCGGAAAAGGTAGGTATAGTTTGAGACAGAGCCATTGGTTTGGGATTACTCACCGCTGACTGGACGAGACATCTGTCAATCAACGTATACAGGAAG
>NW_015536461.1:3921-16023 GCF_001515605.1 Sinocyclocheilus anshuiensis | reverse complement strand
TTACATTTAGTTAAAAGTGGCTGTAAAACATCAGCTTCAGTGGTGTAGATGGATAAGTGCGTGTTGTTGGCTTTTTGATGCGATCGACCAGGGTTCGATCCCGCCTTTTGCCGAAATTTTTTTTCCTCCCTTTTCAAATCTCGTATTAGCAATGGATTCTATTTACACTAAGTGAAAATAGCAGTATTTTTAGCAATATGCTATTTACACTAAGTGCAAATACCTATTTACACTATGTTAAAATAGCAGAATTTCTACTATCAAGTATACTACTTGTTGCAAATAGTGGCAATTATCTGCACTTCAGTATTGTAGTACATTATAAAACAGTATGCAATAATAACGTATTGAGTGTAAATTATAATTTAAATTTTAATTATTAAATGGATGCCACCTTATTGGTACAATAAAGCCCTCCCTACACCTACCCTAACCCTACCCGATACTTTATTTTCAACTTTTTGATTATTTTCTTAATTTTGATTGAAAATAAACTTTACGATGTGATACGAGATTTGAAAAGGGAGAAAAAAAAAGTTCGACAAAAGGTGGGCTCGAACCCGGGTCGATTAAGTCAAAGAGCCAACGACACGTGATAATCCATCTGCGCCACTGGAGCTAATGTTTTAAAGTTACTTTTAACTAAATGTAAATATACACTCCGTATTTTTTATTCCGTAGTAATGGCAATTCATACAATACATTTAAACTGAGCTACTTTAATACCATCTCCGAACTTTCTACCACGACTCTGCTGTTCTTCGGCTGGTTCTTCCTGTATACGTTGATTGACAGATGTCTCGTCCAGTCAGCGGTGAGTAATCCCAAACCAATGGCGCTGTCTCAAACGATACCTACCTCTTTCGGTTTGTCTGATTTGTCGTTGTGTTTTCTGACTTGTTAATTTGTTTTCGAATTTGTCGTTGTGTTTTCTGACTTGTTATTTTGTTTTCGAATTTGTCATTGTGTTTTCTGACTTGTTATAATGTTTTCTGAATTGTTGTTGTGCTTTCTGAATTGTTATTTAGTTTTTTAGACTTGCATTTGCGTTTGTAATTTGTTATTTTGTTTTCAGAATTGTGATTTGTTTAGCACTTCTCGGCCACCGTAAACATTCCCTTCAAAAGCGAAAGTAATCCACTTCAGCGGATATTATTTTTAGGGATTAAATAAAAACCACTGGGTGGATTTTTATCATAGGGTGGATGTGTACACACACTGCCAACACACATTTATGGTCAAACAACATTTAAAATTGAATTTTGCATCCGATGACGCCTTTAAGAACTAATCTGACCAACTAGCAGTTAGCCAAGGAGTCTTATTTTTCAGATTCAAATTAGTCTAATCTATATTTTAAATCGACTTAAAGTTATTACCAGTCTTAAAATTAATTAAATAAATAAATAACGTGTAAGACTATGCTACTGTAAGCATTTTATGCAACTGGCCCCAGTCATTATTTGTATAATGATAATAAAAATTGAGAAATTTTAAAGAGTCTTCATGCAGATCTAGCCTTACAAATATATAACAACAACAAGAACGGAAAGACCAAAAAATGTAATTAACAAAAATTTATAATGACAGAATTTTCTTTTTGTGTTCGTTTAATTATAACTGTGTAGAATGCTGTTAGTTTATATTTTCTCTACCATCTTTTCCCATGTAGGTTAAAGCTTGGCACTTGGACACTGCAGAGCCCCTGCATGAGCTGACAGCAGGGGTTTGTTCTGTTCTTGGTGTTGTTGGTGATGCAGTAGCATGCATATGCAGTGAGGGGGCGCTCTGTTTTTATGACATATCCACTGGCATGCAACATTCCCAGACCCCCCTACCCTACCCTGCTGGACACCACAATATCACCTGCTCTCTGACACTCACCAAATACTCCAAGATACTCATTGCTTTTGGGGAAAGCCGTCTCCATTCGGTATGTATCTTGTTTCAGTAAAGACCAAGCAAAATGTCACATTTCAGCGTTATTGGAAGGTTTTGTGTGTGTGTGCAGGTATGGAGCCATGGTATTGAGTCTGTGGTTGATCTTCCCTCTCCAGCTTTGTTCCTCAGAACATCTGAGGATGAAAAATTGCTGTTTGCAGGTGCCTTTATACATGTCATTGTCTGGTTATCTTTACTCATTTATTAATTGCTCTTAAAGTGTGCATCACTAAGGTCAATCAATTATTTTATTAACTGACCATTACCATTCGATTGGTTGAGCCAGAATGTTGGGCTGCTTACAAAAACAATATTTAAACCAAGACCAAGTTTACACTTTTCAGAAAATCAAGATACGAATGGCTTACCTCAAAAATATCAGATATCACCTTTAATAACATTAATTAAATAGCACTTTCCATGAAAAGGGTGCAAAATAAGGCTTGCAATTCTAAAAAAAAAGGGACATTTATTTAACAGTGTGAAGTACTTCATCTTTAGATTTGTTGTTTGTCCACTGGATCAAACTCAATATTATATTATCTGTTTTATAGTATATTAGCTTATTTTTGAATAATTAAAATAAAATTCAATAAATATTATTATGAAATGACTGATTGGGTAACAGGTAACAAAAAAAATAATTAGATTTGTTTGTTGTTGTTGTTGTTACACTCAGGAAGGCAGTATAACTCACTTTTTTCCACATTGAGATTTTTTAGTTCCACAGGAGGAAGAAAAAAATCGATAATGGAATTTTCATTTTTGAAATAATTGATATAACTATGTCTTTTTTGTAATACTCTTTTTCTCTTTAGTCCTTTCATGTATTGGTAAAGCTTAAATATTATAATGGTTTTATTCTATATTATCATATATTTGAATAATTACATAAAATTCAATCAATATTATAATAAAATGACTGAATGGGTAACAGGGTTGCAGATTTAGCCTAATAGAAGCTATCACTCATCTATCTAGTTTGGGGGCCAAGTTCTGGTATTTTTGGTGTCTAGTCGAGACAAGACCAAATTTTGGTATTTAGTTCCCCATAACTAAATGTTTGTTTAATAATATTTCTTACAAAAATTTAAGGTGAGAGGATTGAATAGCTAAGTTTGAATGATTGTAGAATCATAGCCCACATTAATGAAAAGACTAAATACTACTTTTTTTGTTCATCTATTATAAGAATTATAATACGTTAAACTTGCTAGATTGTGATTATTTTCTGTTCAGTAAGATTTTATCTAGAACACAACTTAGGCCATGTCCACACGTACACGGGTATTTTTATAAATGGAGTTTTTCCTTCTTCCGTTTAAAAAAAAAATCTCCGTCCACATGAAAAGGCAAAAGCATGCTATGAAGCACTGTCAAGAGCATGCCAAGCCAACAGGTGGCGATATAATCTCAACCGTAAAGCCATGTTGGCCAATCAGAAGCCTGAAAAAGTTTCAGAGATAACAGCGCAGGCTCCGACGTCACAAGCCAAAATCTCCGGTTTCGTTGTCTACACAATAACACTGCAACCAGAGTTTTTGAAAATCTTCACCTTGGCAGGAGTTTTCAAAAATGTTCGGTTTCAGTGACCTGGTGCTGCATTTGTGTAAGGCCCTGTCCACACGAACACGGGTATTTTCAAAACCGCAGCTTTTTCTATGAGGTTTGGCCGTTCATCCACATGCAAACGCAGCACCAGGTTTATAAAAATACCCGTGTACATGTGGACATGGCCTTAAACTCCTTATGAACAGTGCCACTAAACCTATTTGCTTGAAATCCATTTTTTTAAACCACTTTTTTTCTTGTTGAAGGATGTGACAGAACATTGTGCGTGTTCCTTGTGACGCTGACTTCAATGCAGAAGGTTCTGGATCTTCACCATGACGCATCAGTCTTATGTGCCGTTTCAAGCAGTGAAGGCAGCGAAATCATCACAAGTGCCCAGGATCGGATTATACGGGTCAGTTTAATCCCTTTCTTCCCATACATTTTCATCTCACTGCTATTGTCTCAACCGAAAGTTGATCTTGTTGCACTCTTTAAGGTGTGGAGCGTAACCACAGGCGCCCTGCTGGACTGGATCGGTGTGATGGATTCTGCTGTGGCCTCTTTGGCTGTCCATCAGCGCACTATTATCTCTGCTTCCGTTATTGCCAACCAGCTCAAAGTATGGCAGCTGGATTACAACACCAAGCACAGGAGCAAAACTTTCATCCCAGCATACTGCCCCCTAGTGGCCCTGTCGAAAGACGGTGACACTGTATTCTATGTGAAAGAAGGAGATGAAACAGAGATTTTCACCTGGAGCTGCTCGGAAGGTGAAACATGTAATAACATGATATTGGTTTTCATTTTTGTATTTATGTGCGAGACATATTTAAAGTGATTCAGAACAAATCTGCAAAAGTTCTCAAGCCAAAAGTGTTTGTGTGTTTAACAGGTCTACGGTCCGACAGTATGGACGTGTCCTCAGAAGTGTGCTGTATGGAATTAGCCCAGCAGAAACGCTTACTCTTCTGTGGATTGAGAACTGGTACCATCCTTATTTACCCACTAGACTTGGCCCCAGAAACCCTGTGCCTGCCACCTCCAGAAAACCTGCCGACAGTACGCAGCATGGCCATCAGCCCGCGGGAGGACAGAATGGCCGTGGCGTATGAGGATGCGGTTTGTATCTTTGAGATTACATCGAGAGACAGTTTCCCCTGTGTGGATGGCCCACTTGAGAGGTACTCCCTTTGCTTGCTGCACTCCCCAATCTCCACCATGGCTCTGCTGTATGACTCCAGGCTGCTCTATGGGACCTTTGGTGGCGAAGTGGTGATCTACGACTTTAAGAGCGCCACGGCAGCCGAGCTGGATCATCACGGTGCAGCCATAACCTGCATCACCATGAGCAACTGGGATGCGCAAGCGCTGATTGGCTCTCAAGACTGTGTTCAGAAGTTGTGGAATCTGAGTCCCGTCTTGCTGAATCACACCATGGAGTACAAGGTGAGGGTTTGCAGGTTGCCATAATTTATTGAGCTTTTTAAATTAAACTAAAAGAGTTTGTTGTTGTTGAGCCAGTTTTTAAGATAACAATATTTGAGCATAAAAATACCATCATCCCGAATGGTATGTAAAATAGTCTATTAAATTTATTTTTGATCTACAAGTTGTCTGCAGAGTTGGAGGTAAAGCATTACAAGTAACACCAGTTACGTAATCAGATTAATTTTTACCAGTAAAGTAACACATTACTTTTTAATTTAGAAGGAAATATCTGAGTTACTTTTTCAAATAAGTAACGCCAGTTACTTTGTTTACCGTCTTTACTGACAGCTCTTGTGTTGCCATGTTGAGAGAAATCGGGAGTAAGTGCTGAGGCGTTGTGTTCACTGTGTAAAATTGATGTTACTGTAGTTCTAGACTAAATATGAACATGTATTTACTCATCTCACCTGCACAAAAACAGATTCAGTATTTCACAAAATGAATAAAAACAGTGAAATGCAAACTCAGAATATTATAGAAACTTGCAATAATTAAATGTTAAATAAGACAATAATCATTTTTTATGTATATAATTCAGTTTTATTAACCAGTGTCTTTGCTGCTGACCTTCAATGATCCAATTCAACCATACTAAGCAAAAATGACACATTTGTGTTTCATTTTTGTTATTGCTGAATAGTGTTGAACTTTCTTTTCCTGCGTCATATTCTTCTTGCAATTTGTTTGAGCTGCGCCCTCTACTGTACAGACATTAATTTACATTTCCTTCAGCCTTTGGTGTATTCATTTCATTTTTGTTGTGAAAGGGCTTTTGCATTTGTAAAAGAATAACTTTTTTATATTAAAAACAAACAAGCAAGCCCTGCTCAGATTTAAAAAGTAACTCAAAAGTAGGGCTGTGCGATATGACGATATATATTGGATGGACGAAATAAAAATATGTCCTTTCATATTATGCCCTATCGCTTAATTTGTGGTGTCGCAAAATACATTGTTTACGGCAATACTTTTTCATCATTTGGATGACTGCAATCTTACATGCCACCACGGGGTGTGAAGGGGAGACCGAACCAGGTGGCTCTGAGCAGGAGAACGACCAGCAAGGACAAAACGAGGAGCTCATTCCTAAACGAGGGACCACATCTGTAGTATGGGTGGGAATCACCAGAGACCTCACGATACGATATTATCACGATACTTGTGTCACGATACAATATTATTGCGATATATTGCAATTTATTACCTTTTTCCAACTTCAAATTATGTCCCCAAATGAAAACTTTGGCAACATCTGTTTTAACTAAAAAGAAACATTTCTCAGTTTGTTTATGTCACTTCAGTTTTATTGTTGCAGTGCAAAATTGGATTGTCAAGACAAACTGACCAACACTTTCATGAAAACCTGTCATAAATGTTGAATGCACCTGGCAAACTCAACTATTTGTATTGCAGTCTAGTCTAGTCCACCATATTTTTTGTATATTTATTTAAAGATCGCATGTACCCTTTTTTTGTCACTGGTGTTGCCTTACTTCTTTGGCAATTTTAAAGGTTTTTATTAAATATTATTTATCTTTTTTTTTCAGCACATGTAGTCAGTTACATAAAAATAATGATAATGCAACAAATAAGGAGAGTATGTTTTATTTATTTTAATCAGGTTTGTTTCTCATGAAAAATGGGGGCAAAAACAAAAGTGTTGCGTTTATAATTTTGTTCAGTGTAGGTTATGACTAAGAGGTGTAAACTTCGAACTGTCCTCATTTTACATTTCATGGTGCCTTAAATTACTTGCCCAACTGCCCCATAATGAACTCTCAGAATCGCTTATCAATTTGAACTGAATGCTTATTCAGTGCCTGTGAATGTGAAGAATAGGTGATAGCCAGGAATTGTGCTATCAATTCCTATCAATTGCTATCAATTGCTATCAGCTAACTATGTTTCACAGTTTAACCGTTGATTTCTGTATTTGTAACAGTTCAGTTTCTACCTTGAAATGCTGGGTGATCTATCTGGTGATGATGGGGGGGTCAGTGCTCCTGCTCTGACTCTTTGCCTGCATCTTTGCTGACGGACCCTCCATGCCTTACGTTCACTTCTCTTCCCCCTTTGGCATTTTGTTTTTTTATGCCATTTACATCATATATTTGATCGTTATGAATAGACTTTTGTATTTTAAATGGTAGAAAATCCTGTTTTTTGACCTCAAAATAAAGCACTTTTCCTCTGCACATGGCTTGTGGGGACAAGCAGTTTTGTGGTACTTGAAATTCTATATAATTAATAAAAAAAAAATAATGCCACATTGATAGCTCAGGAAGGTGTAATTGTTCAAATAACATATTGTTTCATTTTAAAATATAAAAATATTGTAACCCTAATGTGTATTTCAACTGTAATATTTCTGTAAAGTCTAGGGACAGAAAAGTGGATGTTTATCCAAATAATGTATAGTCCTACAAAGCTAATATTATCAGAGCATATGAGCAGAGCATAGCATAGCAGAGCATAGCGTCACTGAAGGTAGCATTATTTTAGCAGCGTTGCCCAGTACAGCTGAACTAGCCTAAACCATGCAAACTGGAATAAGTAGGCCTATACTGCATAGAAATGTCCTGTCAGCGCGTTATTTGAGCGGACTTTGCTTTTCCGATGACCATGAGTGGTACACGAGCGGAACGCACATTCTTAGATCAGAATACTGAGCGGAGCGTCAAACTGCGCAGTGACGAGGAGAGTGAACACTCCCGGGCGGGGCGCAACGCGGCACGCCATATATTATCATTATTATTATTATATGTAGCCTATATTTTCGGTGCATCCCTACTTACATCCCCTCCTTGTTTACAAATCTGAACTAAGTCCATACATCTGATTTAAACTATGGAGTGATGTCCATTGCTCCAAAATACGCCTTCGAAGAGCTACCGCTATTATAATGGGCTTGAAGAAAAGAGATTGTACTTTTGTTTTAAAGGCCCTGCTTGATCTTGTTACTCCAGTATATATGTGTGTGGATTCCTGTATTATGTGTGCTATCTTTGGATCACTCAGGTTGTGCAGCCAACTTTAACCCTCTGTTTCCCACACTGGCTTAAAGTCTACGGGACATCTGACCGTTTCAGCTGTCCTCCCTAAGATCCCTCTACATGTTAGGTCCAGCCCCATTTTTAAATCCATTCAGAGGCCAAATTTCATTCGTTCGAGGTGTTTGATTACTTCCATGTTAGTTCATGTTCCTTCTTTTGTTATTGCTGTAGTTATTCTTTTATTCTGGGTTTTTTTTTTTTTTGGCTCATGGCTAGGGGGGTTGCCAAGGCTGGCTTGTTGGTCTAGGGCTATGATTCTTGCTTTGGGTACGAGAGGTCCCAGGTTCAAATCACAGAACAGTCCATAGCGAGGCTTGGTCATGAAGCTCTTTTGTCTCTTTAGGGTCACAAGCAATCAGGAAGTTTTTAGTCAATCGGGCAGAAGTCCAGTCAAAGCTAGGTTGGTTAGATCAGGTGGTTAGAGCGTTGTGCTAGTTACGCCAAGGGGGCCAGTGACCAAAATTTACTGGGATCCAACCCCTCTGTCTAACTGCTTCCCCACAGCCACAGCGCTACCTGTCTCCCAGGTGCAATGGTGTAGTTCCATGGTGTAATGGTTAGCACTCTGGACTTTGAATCCAGCGATCCACGTTCAAGTTTCGCTGGAACCTGCGTGCTTTCTTGCAGCAGGAAAGGAAAAAAAGTTTGGAGGTGGTGCTGGCGAGCCTGTAAGTGATTTAATCTTTGTGGCCCTGTGAGCAACAGCTGCTCCTGTCAAGGTTCCATGGTGTAATGGTTAGCACTCTGGGCTCTGAATCCAGTGATCCGACTTCAAATCTCGGTGGGACCTCCTTTTGCCACCAATGTGCGGAAGACCAGGTCCAAAAAACTTTTCGGCTGCAGTGAGCCCCAAAAGCTCACGTAGGGAGCTTTGCTTCGTAGTGTCAAAGCACAGTTTGTCTCTTTAGGGAAGTGAGCATAAAAGGGCAGGACCCAGCTTGGAGAATGCAGGCATCGATTCCACTACCTCTTGCATGCTAAGCGAGCGCTCTACCATTTGAGCTAATTCCCCTGGCCACGGTGCAGTGATGTCCATTACTCCAAAATACGTCTTCGAAGAGCTACCGCTATTATAATGGGATTGCCATTTGAGCTAATTCCCCTGGCCGTGGTAGAGGGATGTCCAGTGCTCCAAAATACGCCTTCGAAGAGCTACCGCTATTATAATGGGCTTGAAGAAAAGAGATTGTACTTTTGTTTTAAAGGTCTTGCTTGGTCTTGTTACTCCAGTATATATGTGTGTGGATTCCTGTATTATGTGTGCTACCTTTGGATCACTCAGGTTGTGCAGCCAATTTTTCCCCTCTGTTTCCCACACTAGCTTAAAGTCTACGGGACATCTGACCGTTTCAGCTGTCCTCCCTAAGATCCCTCTACATGTTAGGCCAAGCCCCATTTTTAAATCCATTCAGAGGCCAAATTTCATTCGTTTACCTTTGACACTGTCTCGAGGTGTTTGCTTACTTCCATTTTAGTTCATATTCCTTCTTTTGTTATTGCTGTAGTTATTCTTTTATTCTGGGTTTTTTTTTTGGCTCATGGCTAGGTGGGTTGCCAAGGCTGGCTTGTTGGTCTAGGGGTATGATTCTTGCTTTGGTTATAAGAGGTCCCAGGTTCAAATCACAGAAGAGTCCATAGTGAGGCTTGGTCATGAAGCTCTTTTGTCTCTTTAGGGTCACAAGCAATCAGGAAGTTTTTAGTCAATCGGGCAGAAGTCCAGTCGAAGGTAGGTTGGTTAGATCAGGTGGTTAGAGCGTTGTGTTAGTTACGCCAAGGGGGCCAGTGACCAAAATTTACTGGGATCCAACCCCTCTGTCTAACTGCTTCCCCACAGCCACAGCGCTAACTGTCTCCCAAGTGTAATGGTGTGGTTCCATGGTGTAATGGTTAGCACTCTGGACTGTGAATCCAGCGATCCATGTTCAAGTTTTGGTGGAAACCTGCGTGCTTTCTTGCAGCAGGAAAAGAAAAAAAGTTTGGTGGTGGTGCTGGCGAGCCTGTAAGTGATTTAGTCTTTGTGGCCCTGTGAGCAACAGCTGCTCCTGTCAAGGTTCCATGGTGTAATGGTTAGCGCTCTGAATCCAGCGATCCGAGTTCAAATCTCGGTGGGACCTGCTTTTGCCACCAATGTGCGCAAGACCCGGTCCAAAAAAACTTTTCGGCTGCAGTGAGCCCCAAAAGCTCACGTAGGGAGCTTTGCTTCATAGTGTCAAAGCACAGTTTGTCTCTTTAGGCAAGTGAGCATAAACAGACAGGACCCAGCTTGGAGAATGCGGGCATCGATTCCGCTACTTCTCGCATGCTAAGCGAGCACTCTACCATTTGAGCTAATTCCCCTGGCTGTGGTAGAGGGATATCCAGTCCTCCAGAATACGCCTTCGAAGAGCTACCGCTATTATAATGGGCTTGAAGAAAAGAGATTGTACTTTTGTTTTAAAGGCCCTGCTTGGTCTTGTTACTCCAGTATATATGTGTGTGGATTCCTGTATTATGTGTGCTACCTTTGGATCACTCAGGTTGTGCAGCCAACTTTTCCCCTCTGTTTCCCACACTAGCTTAAAGTCTACGGGACATCTGACCGTTTCAGCTGTCCTCCCTAAGATCCCTCTACATGTTAGGTCCAGCCCCATTTTTAAATCCATTCAGAGGCCAGATTTCATTCGTTTTCCTTTGACACTGTCTCGGGGTGTTTGATTACTTCCTTGTTAGTTCATGTTCCTTCTTTTGTTATTGCTGTAGTTATTCTTTTCTTCTGTTTTTTTGGGGGGGCTCATGGCTAGGTGGGTTGCCAGGGCTGGCTTGTTGGTCTAGGGGTATGATTCTCACTTTGGGTAAGAGAGGTCCCGGGTTCAAATCACAGAAGAGTCGATAGCGAGGCTTGGTCATGAAGCTCTTTTGTCTCTTTAGGGTCACAGCCAATCAGGAAGTTTTTAGTCAATTGTGCAAAAGTCCAGTCAAAGCTAGGTTGGTTAGATCAGGTGGTTAGAGCGTTGTGCTAGTTACGCCAAGGGGGCCAGTGACCAAAATTTACTGGGATCCAACCCCTCTGTCTAACTGCTTCCCCACAGCCACAGTGCTACCTGTCTCCCAGGTGTAATGGTGTGGTTCCATGGTGTAATTGTTAGCTCTCAGGACTTTGAATCCAGCGATCCACGTTCAAGTTTTGGTGGAACCTACGTACTTTCTTGCAACAGGAAAAGAAAAAAAGTTTGGTGGTGGTGCTGGCGAGCCTGTAAGTGATTTCATCTTTGTGGCACTGTGAGCAACAGCCGCTCCTGTCAAGGTTCCATGGTGTAATGGATAGCGCACTGAATCCAGCGATCCGAGTTCAAATCTTGGTGGGACCTGCTTTTGCTACCAATGTGCGCAAGACCCGGTCCAAAAAAAACTTTTCGGCTGCAGTGAGCCCCAAAAGCTCACGTAGGGAGCTTTACTTCTTAGTGTCAAAGCAGAGTTTGTCTCTTTAGGGAAGTGAGCATAAAAGGCCAGGACCCAGCTTGGAGAATGCGGGTATCGATCCCACTACCTCTCGCATGCTAAGCAAGCACTCTACCATTTGAGCTAATTCCCCTGACCATGGTGGAGTGATGTCCATTGCTCCAAAATACGTTACTCCCCTCTGTTTCCAACACTGGCTTAAAGTCTACGGGACATCTGACCGTTTCAGCTGTCCTTCCTAAGATCCCTCTACATGTTAGGTCCAGCTCCATTTTTAAATCCATTCAGAGGCCAGATTTCATTCGTTTGCCTTTGACACTGTCTCGGGGTGTTTGATTACTTCCATGTTAGTTCATGTTCCTTCTTTTGTTATTGCTGTAGTTATTCTTCTGGTCTGTTTTTTTTTTTTGGCTCATGGCTAGGTGGGTTGCCAAGGCTGGCTTGTCGGTCTAGGGGTATGATTCTTGCTTTGGGTACGAGAGGTCCTGGGTTCAAATCACAGAAGAGTCCATAGCGAGGCTTGGTCATGAAGCTCTTTTGTCTCTTTAGGGTCACAAGCAATCAGGAAGTTTTTAGTCAATCGGGCAGAAGTCCAGTCAAAGCTAGGTTGGTTAGATCAGGTGGTTAC
>NW_015536461.1:0-3442 GCF_001515605.1 Sinocyclocheilus anshuiensis | reverse complement strand
GCAAGACCCGGTCCAAAAAAACTTTTCGGCTGCAGTGAGCCCAAAAGCTCACGTGGGGAGCTTTGCTTCGTAGTGTCAAAGCACAGTTTGTCTCTTTAGGGACGTGAGCATAAATGGGCAGGACCCAGCTTGGAGAATGCGGGCATCAATCCCACTACCTCTCGCATGCTAAGCGAGCGCTCTGCCATTTGAGCTAATTCCCCTTGCTGTGGTGGAGGGATGTCCAGTGCTCCAAAATACGTCTTCGAAGAGCTACCGCTATTATAATGGGTTTGAAGAAAAGAGATTGTACCTTTGTTTTAAAGGCCCTGCTTGGTCTTGTTACTCCAATATATATGTGTGTGTATTCCTGTATTATGTGTGCTACCTTTGGATCACTCAGGTTGTGAAGCCAACTTTTCCCCTCTGTTTCCCACACTAGCTTAAAGTCTACGGGACATCTGACCGTTTCAGCTGTCCTCCCTAAGATCCCTCTACATGTTAGGTCCAGCCCCATTTTTAAATCCATTCAGAGGCCAGATTTCATTCGTTTGCCTTTGACACTGTCTCGAGGTGTTTGATTACTTCCATGTTAGTTCATGTTCCTTCTTTTGTTATTGCTGTAGTTATTCTTTTCTTCCTTTTTTTTTTTTGGCTCATGGCTAGGTGGGTTGCCAAGGTTGGCTTGTTGGTCTAGGGTTATGATTCTCGCTTTAGGTACGAGAGGTCCCGGGTTCAAATTACGGAAGAGTCCATAGCGAGGCTTGGTCATGAAGCTCTTTTGTCTCTTTAGGGTCACAAGCAATCAGGAAGTTTTTAGTCAATCGGGCAGAAGTCCAGTCGAAGCTAGGTTGGTTAGATCAGGTGGTTACAGCGTTGTGCTAGTTACGCCAAGGGGGCCAGTGACCAAAATTTACTGAGATCCAACCCCTCTGTCTAACTGCTTCCCCACAGCCACAGCACTACCTGTCTCCCAGGTGTAATGGTGTCATTCAATGGTGTAATGGTTAGCAATCTGGATTTTGAATCCAGCGATCCACGTTCAAGTTTCGGTGGAACCTGCGTGCTTTCTTGCAGCAGGAAAAGAAAAAAAGTTTGGTGGTGGTGCTGGCGAGCCTGTAAGTGATTTAGTCTTTGTGGCCCTGTGAGCAACAGCTGCTCCTGTCAAGGTTCCATGGTGTAATGGTTAGCGCTCTGAATCCAGCGATTCGAGTTCAAATCTCGGTGGGACCTGCTTTTGCCACCAATGTGCGCAAGACACGGTCCAAAAAAACTTTTCTGCTGCAGTGAGCCCCAGAAGCTCACGTAGGGAGCTTTGCTTCGTAGTGTCTAAGCAGAGTTTGTCTCTTTAGGAAGTGAGCATAAATGAGTAGGACCCAGCTTGGAGAATGCAGGCATCGATCCCGCTACCTCTCGTATGCTAAGCGAGCACTCTACCATTTGAGCTAATTCCCCTGGCTGTGGTAGAGGGATGTCCAGTGCTCCAAAATACGACTTCGAAGAGCTACCGCTATTATAATGGGCTTGAAGAAAAGAGATTGTACTTTTGTTTTAAAGGCCCTGCTTGGTCTTGTTACTCCAGTATATATGTGTGTGGATTCCTGTATTATGTGTTCTACCTTTTGATCACTCAGGTTGTGCAGCCAACTTTTCCCCTCTGTTTCCCACACTAGCTTAAAGTCTACGGGACATCTGACCGTTTCAGCTGTCCTCCCTAAGATCCCTCTACATGTTAGGTCCAGCCCCATTTTTAAATCCATTCAGAGGCCAGATTTCATTCGTTTTCCTTTGACACTGTCTCGGGGTGTTTGATTACTTCCATGTTAGTTTATGTTCCTTCTTTTGTTATTGCTGTAGTTATTCTTTTCTTCTGTTTTTTATTGGCTCATGGCTAGGTGGCTTGCCAAGGCTGGCTTGTTGGTCTAGGGGTATGATTCTTGCTTTGGGTACGAGAGGTCCCGGGTTCAAATTATGGAAGAGTCCATAGCGAGGCTTGGTCATGAAGCTCTTTTGTCTCTTTAGGGTTACAAGCAATCAGGAAGTTTTTAGTCAATCGGGTAGAAGTCCAGTCGAAGCTAGGTTGGTTAGATCAGGTGGTTACAGCGTTGTGGTAGTTACGCCAAGGGGGCCAGTGACCAAAATTTACTGGGATCCAACCCCTCTGTCTAACTGCTTTCCCACAGCCACAGCGCTACCTGTCTCCCAGGTGTAATGGTGTCATTCCATGGTGTAATGGTTAGCACTCTGGACTTTGAATCCAGCGATCCACGTTCAAGTTTCGGTGGAACCTGTGTGCTTTCTTGCAGCAGGAAAAGAAAAAAAGTTTGGTGGTGGTGCTGGCGAGCCTGTAAGTGATTTAGTCTTTGTGGCCCTGTGAGCAACAGCTGCTCCTGTCAAGGTTCCATGGTGTAATGGTTAGCGCTCTGAATCCAGCGATCCGAGTTCAAACATCGGTGTGACCTGCTTTTGCCACCAATGCGCAAGACCCGGTCCAAAAAAAACTTTTCGGCTGCAGTGAGCCCCAAAAGGTCACGTAGGGAGCTTTGCTTCGTGGTGTCAAAGCACAGTTTGTCTCTTTACTGAAGTGAGCATAAAAGGCCAGGAACCAGCTTGGAGAATGCAGGCATCAATCCCACTACCTCTCACATGCTAAGCGAACGCGCTACCATTTGAGCTAATTCCCCTGGTCATGGTAGAGGGATGTCCAGTCCTCCAAAATACGTCTTCGAAGAGCTACCGCTATTGTAATGGGTGCTCCAAAATACGTCTTCGAAGAGCTACCGCTATTATAATGGGCTTGAAGAAAGGAGATTGTACTTTTGTTTTAAAGGCCCTGCTTGGTCTTGTTACTCCAGTATATATGTGTGTGGATTCCTGTATTATGTGTGCTACCTTTGGATCACTCAGGTTGTGCAGCCAACTTTTCCCCTCTGTTTCCCACACTAGCTTAAAGTCTACGGGACATCTGACCGTTTCAGCTGTCCTCCCTAAGATCCCTCTACATGTTAGGTCCAGCCCCATTTTTAAATCCATTCAGAGGCCAGATTTCATTCGTTTGCCTTTGACACTGTCTCGAGGTGTTTGATTACTTCCATGTTAGTTCATGTTCCTTCTTTTGTTATTGCTGTAGTTATTCTTTTCTTCTGTTTTTTATTGGCTCATGGCTAAATGGCTTGCCAAGGCTGGCTTGTTGGTCTAGGGGTATGATTCTCGATTTGGGTACGAGAGGTCCTGGGTTCAAATCACGGAAGAGTCCATAGCGAGGCTTGTTCATGAAGCTCTTTTGTCTCTTTAGGGTCACAAGCAATCAGGAAGTTTTTAGTCAATCGGGCAGAAGTCCAGTCGAAGCTAGGTTGGTTAGATCAGGTGGTTACAGCGTTGTGGTAGTTACGCCAAGGGGGCCAGTGACCAAAATTTGCTGGGATCCAACCCCTCTGTCTAACTGCTTTCCCACAGCCACAGC